>NC_056726.1:1575480957-1575780957 GCF_019279795.1 Protopterus annectens | reverse complement strand
AGGACTAAGACAGAATATATGTGTGTGAATGAGAGGGAGGATAGAGGAATGGTGAGGATGCAAGGAGTAGAGGTGGCGAAGGTGGATGAGTTTAAATACTTGGGGTCAATAGTTCAGACTAACGGTGAGTGTGGAAGAGAGGTGAAGAAGAGAGTACAGGCAGGATGGAGTGGGTGGAGAAGAGTGTCAGGAGTGATTTGTGACAGACGCGTACCTGTAAGAGTGAAAGGGAAGGTCTACAAGAGGGTAGTGAGACCAGCTATGCTATATGGGTTGGAGACAGTGGCATTGACAAAAAGGCAGGAGTTTGAGCTGGATGTGGCAGAATTAAAGATGTTAAGATTTGCAATGGGTGTGACGAGGGTGGACAGGATTAGGAATAAGTATATTAGAGGGTCAGCCCAGGTTTGGAGACAAAGCCAGAGAGGCACGATTACGTTGGTTTGGACATGTGCTGAGGAGGGATGCTGAGTATATTGGGAAACAGATGCTAAGGATGAAGCTATCAGGTAACAGGAAAAGAGGAAGGCCTAAGATAAGGTTTATGGATGTGGTGAGAGAGGACATGCAGGTGGTTGGTGTGACAGAGCAAGATGCAGAGAACAGGAAGAAATGGAAACAGGTGATCTGCTGTGGCGACCCCTAACGGGAACAGCCGAAAGAAGATGATCTATTTTTGTTCTCTTTTCTCAGTAAAATTCCTAAAATTACGCCCTCTCTTATTCACAACTGGGATCTCTAGAACAAAAAACTAAAAGACATGACCCTGGCCAAACTTGGAGAAATGTTGAGCTAGGGCATTATTTAATTTCTTGTGTTTGACTTCATTCAAGTGTTCTAACATCCTCTCTTTAAAGGACCTGTTTGTCTTCCCTACATAAAACCTAAAACACTCTGTAGAATAAGCAAAATAGATTAAATCCTTAGACATACAATCAGCATAGACTGTAGTCTCTATAAAAAAGTTTTGTGTGGGATCTGTAAACAGGTTCCCAGAGTAGATAAACTTACAAGCTTTACACTGCCTCTTCAAGAGAAATCTTGATGAGTGGATGGGAAATAGAAAATTCACCTCGGGGATCACTCTTGTGGTTCTGCTCGACAGAGGCACTGAGAACTAAGGTTGGGTGGCATGATGCCAGGGTAATCCTATGGGCTAGGCATGTAAAGGCTCCAGGGCTATTAGCCTAGTACACACCTATGTGCCTATGAACCTATGCAGGGTAATGGCCCCTCATGCTGCAAAGGTGGTATATAACATCAAGAAGCACAGACCTGTATATACATTTAAAAGTATCCATTACAACCAAAACAAATATATAAAAATCTTTCTTTAATTATGTCAAGAACTAACACCCAACAGTGTTTGGAGCTAGTCCACAGTAGTACTGCCCACTCTGACCTAAAGGAAATAATTAATAATGTTCATCATTAGATCGCTGTTTCAGTAGCCTAAGTTATTTGGGTTCCACCCCTACCAACAGACAAGCTTTTTAAAGGTTGAGGTCACCCTCCATGCAGTCTAACTGTCAGGAACTCGAACAGAGCTCCATATAAAAAGATAGTGTGCCAAAACCTACAGAGCTCTTTTGCTGCCGATGTGTGCTCCTTCAGCAAGCTTTGTGGAACTGTTAGCTAGCAATCCTATAAGGCTGGGCATATCAGTCCCCGATGTAGAATAACTTCCATAATGTTATTTTTCTAAAGAAAACCTGTGTTTTTTTCTGTGCTATTATTGTTTTTTTTTTTTTTTGACTAGGAAACATATCTGTATTAGACTGTCATCACTGCTCAGGGATCATTTTCTGTGTGAATGCTTGTGTGAAAAACTTGTGTAAAATCTAATTTGGAAACTGTTTCCCACATATTTTTGTAGGTTATATGTATTATGGGCAGAAAATTGAGCTTTTGGCACTGTCAGTGATTTTCTTACCCCAGAGTCACCCTTTTGGTGCTATAACGCTTACCAACTCTGTCAGGCTCTACTACCCATTCTCAGTGCTTCCTTCTCAGCTGAATCTATGAAATAGTTATTGGTCTTCTCACTTCTTCTCTTCCCTGTCTGGAAGAAGAAAAATGTTGTTAAGAAGTCTTTGAGTATCAGGCCAGCTCCAGTTGTGCCTCAGCTGCCAATGGATGATTCTGCTGTGGCTGGTTTTGGTTCTTTGGACCATTCATCATTTCCCCCAGTCTCTCTGGTGTAGCACCTACAACCACTAATGACTCGGAGATAGACACATCCTTTGTAGCTGCAGGGTTGCCCTTGGTGGGCAAGGGAGAACCACTCTCTTCAGTTTTGGGAGAAGGAACAGTTGAAGGTCTACCACATAGCTGGGAAACAGAGCCCAAATCCTGAGATACTATGCCTGTTTTAAGTCAGTCTTTTTTTCTAGGGAGTTTCCCAGGAAAAGAAAACAGAAAGAAAGGACGTGACTTCCACTGCTTCTTTCTGTGGACAGGGAACACTTGCTGGGATTTGTTAAGGAGTTAAGTTCTGCTTCTACTTTCCCACTATATCTTCAGGTAAGAAAAGAAAAGAAAAGAAAAATAGATCTGATATTGTTAATCCTCGTTCATTCCTTATGCATGGGTATCGGTTTCGACCTCGGAACCGAGCCGGCCATTTTCCAAGCTTGCGTCAGCTACAAACTCTCGAGCTAAACTCTTACTCATAATCCCCCTCTCCCTGTTACCTCAGATTCCGTTTGCTGCATTGCCATTCGGTCGTGTCAAGCTGCTTCTCTTGAGCTAAGTATAGATATTTGTTGTCAGACTAGTCATATATATAACTGTTTCTGTCAGAAAAGTTTCTATTTTGTTGTCTCTTACCCTATCGCATTTAGCGACCATATTTTCTTGAGATTTATTCTCTTTACTCTGCACCTTTTACCGCAAAGTACTTCTCCCTTACCATCGTTGGTAATCTATTCCTTTTCTTCATACCTTTGGGTATGCTTTTGTACCATTGCTGATACCCTTTCTACTGTCCCCTTTTTCTGTCATGGCAGATAAGAAAGGTAGTCCGGGATTTAAAAGGTGTTCTGATTGTGGACACAAATTACCTACATCAGATGCACACTCTTTGTGCGTCTATTGCTTGGGTGTGTCCCACTTATCTGTTGACCCGCCCTGTGGTATTTGTAAAATTTTTCTAACAGAACTTTGTTGGAAAGGAAAAATAAGTTGTTGCTGAAGGGACTTCTCAAATCTCCCTTTTCAGAGACTATTTCTGGGTCGGAGGCTTCAACCCCTCCTAGAACCCATAGGAAAATTTTGAATGATCCTACTAAAGCCAAGTCTTTGCCTTCTTCCCCGGCTGGGGACTCCCACCAACCAAGACCTAAGATGGCTAAAGTTTCTGCTTCGGAGATCACTCAGTCAGCCCCAGTGCTTTCGGTGCCTAGACCTTTGGCACCATCAGTGATCTCGGCTCCGTCTTCTCCTGTAGCCTTTACTATATCAGCACCGAGGGGCTCCTCTGTTCAGACTATTATGACTACTACATCGGCACCGACCGTTCAGTCGGCACAGACCTTGACCACATTGGCTCTGACATCTTACTTGGAACTGACGCCTCAGTTATTGGCTCCAATTTTGTCGGTTCCAGCTTCAGTACAGGCAACCACTTCTGCACCGATCCTTGTGTCAGTGCAGACCGTGACCTCAGCACCAATGATTTCCTCGGTGCAGACACCAGTAGTCCAGTCTCTCTCGGCACCATTGTTCTTGGTGCAGACTGGTGAGGTGGGCACTGAGCTTGTCTCTTCTGTGGACAGACCTGTTTCTCTCTCAGTCTCCATGAGGTCCACTAGAAGCCTTTCTGAACATGATGTGTTGCGTCTTGTGGATCAAGTGCTTCTGGCCAGAGGTATCCAGCCCCCCCAGGACCTATCCTTCCTTGGGAGGTGATCACCCATCTCCAAAGACCCCTTCTTATTCTCCACCTTCATTGCCTTTGAAGTCCATTGATATAGCACAGTCTTCCCCCTCTGCGGTTCCCTTTATGGATTTACTAAGGAACCGCAGTTGCCTTCATGACAGGAGAGTTTTGCTATGACCCAGGATGACAGTTGTGGCACGTGTAATTTGCTGTTCTACAGCCACCCAGGGACTCTGAGTCGGCAGGCTGAGCCACTTAGGGGAGGGGTGACCCCTGTCCTGGACACTCACCCCTCTTCAGGTGGACCAGCCATTCAGCTGATGGAGAAGGCTCTGGCTTCTGCTGGTGATATTGTGCTGTCTATCCCACCACCCTCCTCTGGTCCTCTGGTACACTGTTTTCACAAGTCGCACCTAGCGGACACCGGGTACAAGGGCCTCAGGACATATTCCCACAGGAAACCCATTTCCGCTGTCTTCCCCAGCTTCTCCCTCTGAGGAAATCCACCGGAAAAGTTTGTGTAAGAGGAAGCACATGGACTCCACAGAGGAATCCCTCACTGAAGACACAGACTTTGATGAGGGGGAAGGATCCCCTCGGCCACCCTCTGAGGTATCCTTTGGTGATATCCTTGAAATCCTTTAAACAGAGAGGTGACTGGCAGCCCTCTAATCTGACCTCTGAGGAGTCTGTGTTCCTGCAGGCCTTTCACGCCCGGCCCCCTACCTCCTGGGTTACTCCACCTGCCGATGAACTTGTCCGGCTCATCGTGCAGCGTGCGTGGAAGGCTCCTGACACTGTTAAGGCTAGTCCCCGGAGGCCAGATAAGATTTTGTCCCCTCCTGCTATGGATCCCCATTGGTCTAAAGGTCTTCCTATGGATGCTCTGGTGGTGGCAGCTGCAACAAAAAAGGATCTGGTGGAAGAAGAAAGCCAGACTGTCCATCCATCTAACAAAGAGTCCCAGGCCCTGGACAGGATATGGAAGTGCACCTTTTCATCAGTGACCTTTACTATCAGGTCCCTGAATTATATGGCACACTTTACCAGACTTCAAAGGGATCTGATTTCCGAGCTCTCTGAAAACTTGGCTGGTGCCATGTCTGATGAGATCCGTGACAAAGTGGCCTCTCAGCTGGCCACCATTCAGTCAATATCTATCTCCTCTATGCAACTGATATCCCACGCATCAGAAGGAGCAGCTAGAGCGGCGGGTTCAGCTGTGGTTTTGAGATGACAAGCCTGGATGCGCTTGTGCAATTTCACAGAACCCTTTAAGGCTTCCTATCTTAATGTTCCCATTGAGGTCTCTTCATTGTTTGGACCCAAAGTTAAAAGCACACTAGCCAGATGTGAACAGGATGGTAAGACCCTTTCTGCCGTAGCTGTCCATTATTCTTCCCCTCAGCGTGCTTTCTCCCAAAACCAAAAGAGTGGGAAGATATGGTTCAAGAAATCTCAGGGTCCTTTCCGTGACACACAGGCCAAGTTCTCCCCTAGAGGCAGAGGGGGAAACTCACAGGGAAGAGGGGTCTGCATAACCAGGGTTACATGGACTCTTTCCCTGGCCAATCCTACCAGCGCTCCTGAAGAGCAGCCCAACTCCTTTCCTCTAGAGGTGGTTGGGGGTCGTTTCTCCTTGTACCCTTCTGTCTGGCTAACCATCACCACCGATTCTTGGGTACAAAGGATTATAACCAGAGGTTATCATATCCCCTTCGATCTTTGTCCTGTCCCTTCAGAAAACCTTCCCAACGTTCCACCCAGTCAAAGGGAAGAAGCAGCACTAGAGATAGAAAAGTTGCTAGGAAAGAGAGTCATCCAAATAGTCCCTCCAGACCAGATAGGATCCGGATTCTACTCAAGACTATTTTTGGTGCCAAAGAAAACCGGGGACTGGAGACCAATTTTGGATCTCAGCGTATTGAACAAGTTTGTGAGAGTACAAAAATTCCGGATGGTCACAATACAGTCTATCCTCCCGCTTTTGGAAAAAAGACAATTGGATGTGCTCGATAGATCTTCAAGATGCGTACTACCACATAAAAGTGGACAGGCCATCAAGAAGATTTCTGTGCTTCCGTGCGGGAGCCAGTCACTACCAGTTCAGAGTACTGCCCTTCGGACTCTCTACAGCCCCCAGAGTGTTCACAGAGTGCATGGCAGTTGTCACAGCTCACTTGCGACTACAAGGATTCCAGGTGTTTCCATACCTAGACGACTGGCTCATTTCTGCTCCCACCAGACATCTATTGGAAGAAGCCCTGGCATACTCTCTCCTCACTGCACAAAGGCTAGGCATAACCATAAACTGGCAAAAATCCAGTCTCTCCCCATCTCAGTCCACAGAATTCATAGGGGTTATCTTGGATACAAAGATCTGCAGAGCTGCCATTCCAGAGCACAAAATTCTAAGGATAAAGCAACAACTGATCCCAATCCTTTCAAGGGAGAAATACACAGCTCACTCTGTCCTACAGCTGTTGGGTTCCATGGCAGCCTCCATCACCATTGTCTCCCTGGCCAGGTTTCATATGAGGCTTCTACAATGGCTACTGCTCACCCAATGGTATCCTTTTCAGCATCCTCTTTCAGCCAAGATTCGAGTAACCCACCAGGTGCAAACAGGATTTAAATTGGTGGATGACACACAATCTGTCACAATGGTCTCACCCCTTCTCCCCTCAGAAACCCAAGGCTACAGTGACCACGGATGCCTCCCTGATGGGGTGTGGGGGGCTATGTCAGGGACAGACAGTCCAAGGCACTTGGTCCGAATTGGAGGCCCAACTGCATATATTCTAGAGCTGAGGGCGGTGCTTCTGGTGTTGCAAGCATTCCATCCCCTGCTGCCGTCTGGGATGATTGCGATTCAATCAGACAACATGGCCGTGGTCTGGTACATCAACAAACAAGGTGGAACCAAATCTTACCCCCTTTGTCGAGAGGCCATGAAGATATGGCAATGGGCGATGGCTACCAGCCGTTTTCTTCTAGCAACGCACATTCCCGGGAGTTCCAACGTGATAGCAGACAGACTCAGCAGGTGCATTCTACAGTCACATGAGTGGTCCCTGAATCACTTGATAGCGGGTGAGATCTTCCACTGCTGGGGCCGTCCTTGCTGCGACCTCTTTGCATCCCCGACCAACTACAAATGCAGCAACTACTTCGCCCTGATTCCCCCTCTGGGACAGTCACCCAGGGATGCTCTAGTCCACGATTGGCCCGTGCATCTTCTTTTTGCATTCCAACCTTTTCCCCTCATTCCCCAGTTTCTGAAGAAAGCCCGTCAGGTGAAGAGCAAGGTGATCCTCATAGCACCATATTGGCCTCGTCAGATATGGTTCCCCTTCCTTTGGTTTCACCTACTAGATCGACCATGGATTCTCCATCCAACCCCAGAGTTGATCTCACATCCACAGAACCTGATTCATCCCAATTTGGACAGCCTGAAGCTCACAGCTTGGCTACTCCAATTCCCTTGATTGCCAGACAGAATGATCTTTCTTTACCAGTATGTGACATTCTCATTGCATCTCATAAATCTTCCACTAGAATTACTTATCTAAGCAAGTGGAAAAGATTTACCTGTTGGCTGAAAGAAAAACAAGTAGATCCCTTCTCAGCACCAGTGTCGATAATACTAGAGTATCTGGCCGACCTTTTTCAATCGGGTCTGTTGGCCTCTACCATTAGAGTTCATTTGGCTGCGATATCTAATTTCCATGAGGGTGTCCAAGACTCCTCTCTTATGTCACACAAATTGTGCAAGACTTTCATAAAAGGTGTGAATCATTTGAAGCCACCTTTTAGAGAACCTATTCAACCATGGGATCTGTCATTAATTCTACAAGCTCTGACAATGCCACCCTTCGAACCAGCTTCTATTTGCGACCTCAAATATTTGTCATGGAAAACCTTGTTTTTGGTTGCCATTACTTCTGCCAGATGTATCTCTGAGCTTCAAGCTTTATGCATCAACAGTCCATGCTTGATTTTTCATAGAGATAGTGTCTTTGAGAACTAATCCTTCTTTTCTGCCAAAAGTGATCTCTGAAATGTCCATTAATCAAACCATTGAATTGTCAGTTTTCTTTTTCAATCATTCAAACAGAGGAGAGTATTGCCTACATACCCTAGATATTCACAGGCAAATCCGTTTTTACTTAAACATGACTAGGTCTTCTCATAAATCTGACCAGTTATTTTTGGCCTATTCTGGACCTAGATTAGGATCTGCTGTTGCTAAGGCCACATTAGCTAGATGGTTGAAAGACTGTGTGACCTTCATTTATACACAACATAATATTCCGTTGCCTACTACCATGAAAGCTCATTCGACAAGGTCGGTGGCAACTTCTGCTGCCTTCCATGCTAGAGCTTCTTTACATGACATCTGTGCAGCTGCAACTTGGGCTACGCCTCATACCTTCATCAATCATTACAAATTGGATTTGGCCTCCAGGGGAAGAGCATCTTTTGGTTCTATGGTGCTCAGGAATGTCCTTCCATGAGAGCCTTCCAGGAACAGAGGTATCTGGGGACTCTGTCCCATACGTAAGGAATGAACGAGGATTAACAATATCAGATAAAGAAGTTATGTCTTACCATAACATTCCATCTGTATTGTTGATCCTCGTTCAGTCATTACGACCCTCCCTCCTTCCCCCTCCTGTGGCTTCTAGTGGATCTTACCATCCGGTTCTCTTACGTCATTTGACCAGAGGTAGCCTCTACCTTCTTTTGACTTGCAAACTCAATCTGAGGTAACAGGGAGAGGGGGATTATTGTTAAAAGTTTGGCTCGAGAGTTTGTAGTTGATGCAAGCTTGGAAAATGGCCGGCTCGGTTCCGAGGTTGGAATCGATACCCATGCGTAATGACTGAACGAGGATCAACAATACAGATGGAATGTTATGGTAAGACATAACTTCTTTTTCTCTCACCTTCTGATTCTGATTTTCAGTCAGAACAGCAGATATTGGAGAGAGAATGTTGTGTTTCAGGGTTTTCTTCTCAACTTAGAGATTCCAATTCAGATTCTAAATAAAGTGTTGCTTCAAGTTTATCTAAGATGAAAGAGATTTTTTTTTTTTGCAATGAGATCAGAATGAAATTCCTATTTCCTGGACTTCCAAGATAGCTGCACACTGACTGACAGCTTAATTTCTGCTCTTCCAGTATGAAAACAGAAACAGAAAGAAAGAGTCAGTGGGTTTGCCAGATTGGATAAAATGTATTTATTGGATGCCAGCAAAAAAGAAATTTGGAGAACCTGAGAGAAATTCAACCATTAAAGATAGAGTGAAAACACTGGCTGGAAAGAAAAGTGTAGCTGTTTAGCAAAAAGCAGTTCAAGTTTCACATTTGGTACAAGAGATGACCTCTGGTAATTTAGAGGAAACGATAAATCAAATGTACTCAGAGGTGATTAAAATAAATGAAACATTGAAGGAATATATCAACTGAAATAAAAGAATACAAGAAGCTTTATCTAGCTATTCATATGAACTGATAAACATGCAAAAAATAAGAAGATGAAATGAAAACACTAGCTGACTATGAAGCTTCTCAAGAAGAGCTTTTCAAAAATAGAGTCTGAATTCAGAGCACAAAGAAAACCTGAAATTTTCTGCTGTAGAAACTGGAAGGAACAGACTGTATTAGTTTTATGAAAACACAAATAAGCAACTGGACTGGTGTCCCACAGCTGGATTTGTTAATTAAAAGGGCACATCAAGTGCATGCTCCAAAGCTGACCATGAGAAAACAGCCAAGACCTGTATTAGTAAAGATGCAATCATACTACCAGAATGAGTTGATCCTGATAAAACTGAGGCAGAAGGGAAATGTATTAAAAATATGAGACAATGGAGTATTTGTGGAAAATTATTACTACTATAGGTTCATAAGTTCATAGGTTGGTACTAGGCTATCGGCGCTAGGGCCTATACAAGCCTAGCCATAACAATTCCTTGGATATTTCTTCCCACAATATTTACTTCCCTGGACCCCTGTCTAGCAGGGCGACTGACATGGTCCCCGGGGTGAATTTCCTATCTCCCATCCAATCGTCAAGGTTCCTTTTGAAGAGGGCCAAGGAGGCGCTCTGCTTGACATGTATGGGCAGTCTATTCCAGAGTATGGGGAGTTTCTGAGTCAGGAACCTATTCCTCCAGCATGTTTTGTTCATTGTGATGACAAGCGTGTGGCTCTGAGGGATTGGGATTTCTTTAAGTGGAGCATGTCCAACAGCTCAGGGTTTAGCATGGCCTTGTATGTCAAGCAGAGATCACCTCTGAGTAGATGATATGCCGCAGAGTATAGCTGGAGTTTTTTTAGACGGTCAGCATAGAGCATCTGCTTTAGGCCTGTGATTCTTTTAGTGAGGTATTTCTGCGGCCTTTCCATCTGTTGCAGATGTCTTGTGAGGTACATACCAAATGGGGCATTGTATTCTATAATGGGTCTAATGAGGGATGAGCACAGAGGGACAATGACCTCCTTTTTTCTGGATGAAAAGCCCTTAGTGATGAGGTGTGCCACATAGAAGGATTTCCTGACTGTTGTGACAATGTGGTTATTGAAGGTGAGACCACTGTCCACCTGTGTCCCTAAGTCTCTCATCACACTTTTAGTGCTTAGTGTACTGCCACCTATGTGATAATTCATGGGTACATGTGTTTTTCCCAAAAGGGATAACTATACATTTTTTGGCATTAAGCTTGAGCCCATGGCTCTGGCACCAAGCATCTGTTTCTGTAAGGCCCTTTTGTAAAATATCCACATCATTTGGGGATTCAATAATGGCTCCCAGTTTGGAGTAATCTGCGAACTTTGTTAGCTAGAGTCCCTTAGTGTTGGCCTGTACTTCAGAGAAGTAGATGCCAAACAAGAGCAGTCCCAGAACTGAACCGTGAGGTACTCCACTTGTCACTTGTCTGGAGCTGGATTTGGAGTCGGCTACTTTTACAGTCTGGGTTCTGTCAGTAAGCCAGTTGGCAACCCATCGAGTGACATAGGGATTTATGCAACAAAACATGCTGGAGGGATAGGTTCCTGACTCAGAAACTCCCCATACTCTGGAATAGACTGCCCATACATGTCAAGCAGAGTGCCTCCTTGGCCCTCTTCAAAAGGAACCTTGACAATTGGATGGGAGATAGGAAATTCACCCCAGGGATCATGTCAGTCGCTCTGCTGGAGAGGGGTCCAGGGAGTTAAGTATTGTGGGAAGAAATATCTGGGGAGTTGTTTGGCTAGCCTTGTATAGGCCCTAGGGCCGCTAGCCTAGTACCAACCTATGAACCTATATTAGTAGGTGTAGTAGTGTCTGTTATGAGCAGTGGGCCATACTATGACTTCTACATACATAAGAAATGTTATGTTAATAGTGTAATTGCTGTTTGTCAGTGGGCAGTCTGTCATGGAACTGAAAAGGGACAACAAGACATACCATGTTATATAAAATCATTCAGTAATACTAGTAACTCTAATACCAGTGTTATGTCCCTATGTATGTATTCTACCTATGTTCGAAATTTCAGCTGTACACAACAAATGTATTAATTACCTTTATTTTTAAATTAATATTTTCTTGTTTGTTCTCTCCATTGTAACTGTTGATGTGCTGCATACCACTGTAAAAACATGTCTATTGTAATTTGTGTGTATACTGATTATGTCTAAATATCTAAATGTATCTGTAATTTTTCTATGTGGAGCTTTTCTACCCGGGCCTCTGCTGAAAAAGGGCTTTTCGGCTCAGTCAGACACCCCCGGTTAACAAATGTAAAATGAAATAAATAAATAAATAAACAATAGCATTTACTGCTTTATGTATTCATGTAACTTGTTCACAACACACAAATTCACATTGTCCAGTGTTCTTAACTCTCACCAGTGTAGCAAGCAGGGTAGCAAAAAATGGTGCAAAATATTTCCCAGAAGACTTAAATGCATTCACTGTGTAGATAGTCCTGAAGCTTTCTGGGACACAGTCAGATAGCAATTTAGCTAGTGTGTAGTAATAATTAAATAGTTGCCCTGAAGTAACATTGTGTGAGACAATGAGATAATGATTTTAGCTAGTGTGTAGTAGCAATGACGTAGGTGCCCTGAAGTAAGATTTCTGTGATACAATCAGATAGCGATTTTAGCTAGTGTGTAGTAATAATGGCATAGCAGCCCTGAAGTAGCATTTCTGTGATACAATCAGATAGTAATTTTACTAGTGTGTAGTAATAATAACATAACTGCCCTGAAGTAGCAAACACTGGTGCAAGATGAAGTATCTGTTTGCCTTTACTATGTTGTATAAAGCTAATGTCAAAAGATAGATGGATAATGCTAAGTACAATTCAGTTTGGGTGCCCTTAAATGCCCAAGCTTCACTTAAGTTCTGGTGTATAGTTGTAATGTTGGTTACAAAAGTTATTTTCAGTTTCAAGCTTGTGGAAACTTTCAGCTTGTCCAATACCTTTGCTGCATGCAATGACCTTTAAAATTAAGTAGGAATGAACTGGGTTATTTCCGCACAGCCTGATATTGCTAGGGACAGCTTTTCATGCATTATTAATGCAGATTCAACAAAGTTAAACTGCCAAATGAGTTGTAACTTCTATTAATTAACAAGAGGTTAATTGCAGATATTCAGTTTCTGTTTGATGTATACCTTTGCTCAAAATGGAGATACACAGAAAAGGAGTATAGTGCGGAAACTAAAATAAAAGTTACATATGCCCACCGTTCTACCAAATTTCATGACTTCTAAAACTTCTGAAACAAGATCTGGGATATTTGAAGCTTTTACGTTGGTATGTAATAGCAAAACTTAATGACTCCTTTATAGATACAAATAGGAATTTACCAGTGGATAGTGACAAAACAGACTGGTGATTGTCAATAATGCTGAACCGTACTATGTCCTTAATGTAAATAATAAATGCTGTGATAGTATAATTTTACTCACCAACTGGCAGTCTGTTAAAGACCTCCACAGTGATAGCAAGACGATCATTCAGTAATAGTGGCAATTTCAGTAAATTTCAATAGTATCACATTTAGTATTTAACTGAATACTAATGATTTACATGTTTTGTAAAATTAAATGTGAGGCTGACGTTCCTTTAAGAATTAGATAATGATTACATATACTATTGATAACAGATAATCGTTGCATCAGAAAGTAAGTGTGGATAAAAACATATCCACTTCCTTTCGAAACCAGTCTAACAATCTCTAACAATCTGCTTACTTTGCCATTTAGAGGAGTGTTATTTCCAGGTGTAACCTCGGATCCCTCATACTTCCTATGAGAAAACAACCAGATCCACAGTGAGATTTTTGTATGGATATTTAGCCCTGGTGTACTCTACTTAGTAAAACATGTTGGGCTTTCTGGAAGCTGGTAGCTGGGAGGTACATGCAATATGCATGAGTTTAATTATTTTGTTAACTTAAGAGTGAGTTAGATGGTCTCTCAGACCTTATCCTTCTCACTACTGTAAGATATTTTTTATGTATTTCTTATTTAGCCAACCTTGGATTACACTTTTTCACTTTATATGCTATTTCTCTTTACACCTTAAGTTCCCTTTTTCCCAATGTCCCCCTTTTCCCCTGCCATGCCCCCCCAGACACACACACACACACACACACACACATATAATATATATATATATATATATATATATATATATATATATATATATATATATGAGAACAGTTTATAATCCCGGAATTCTGAAATATCGAATTTCAGAATCCAGAGATTATAAAGACAAAAGCTAAAAACTTTGAAACCCCAGAAGCACGAATTTCAAAATCCCGAAGTACAGAGATATTTAAGTAGCACTTCTGGTGTTGCGCTGTGTGAAATGATAGCTGGAAGTTCAGGTAAGTATTTATATTTAAGGGATTTAGTTAGGGGCTTTAGTGGGTATCAGTGTGTTTTGTTACTGTGATGTGTGTGTGTGTGCGAGGGAAATGTAGCCTGTATGGTGGTGTTTTCGTGAGTTTGTCTGTGTAGTGCGACCTTGGAGTTAGTATATTTAAGTAGGGGTGTGTGTGTGTGTGGGGGTGCAGCCCCCCACATGGGGGTGCAGGGGGATTGCCCCCCTGCTTGTATGTAGTGTAGGTTTGCGTGTTTGTGTGTGGGGGGAAGGTGTGTGTATGTGTATGTGTGTGGTGTATGGTTAGTGTAGGAATTGTAATTTTGAAATTCGCGCTTCTGGGGTTTCGGGATTTTAAGGTTTCGGCTTCATGATCTCGAGATTCTGAAATTCAATATTTCAGGATTATAAAGTGAACCTGTATATATACACACATACATACATTTATATAAAGTATCACACACACATACATATATGCACATATATATTTGTGTGTGTGTGTGCGCGCGCACGCGAGCGTGTATGTGTGTGTGTGTGTGTGTGTGTGTGTGTGTGTGTGTGTGTGTGTGTGTGTGTGTGTGTGTGTATACACTCAGGGCTTTATCTCACTACATCATGGAGATGGCTTCCTCTTACCTTCTTCATTTATCTTATTATAGTGTATATTAGGACATATGTAGGGATTTGTGACATTTACCCTTTTTCCTGGGTAGTGTCACAGTACCACTATTTATGCCTTCCCCTTCTTTGCTCATCATTCTGTCTTCTTTTGCAGTTCATCTAGCTCTTTCCTGTTCAGTTCGACTGGCAGGTTCTGCACGTCATGCATTTTGCCAATATCACTAGTACCATTGTCATTCTTATTACGTTTATCCTACCTGTAATTGTGTAAGTGACCGTATCCTCTCTGTTTGATATCTTTCTGACTTTGTTTCTTATCCTCCTTAGATTCCCCGCTGTTGTTTGTTTCTGCTGACCTTTCTACTTGCACTCCCATGTATTTGGGGAGGTTTCCACACCTATTTCTGTTTCCCTTCACATTCTTATCAGCACTGTTTTATTGATATTGTACCTCAGTCCTGCCTCGTTCTCTGAACCCTCCATGACAGGGAGTATATTAGTAGATTTAACTTTTCTCTGTCCAGTCTTGTTTTCACTGCTTTTGCTAATTCTCTATTACTAATGCAAACAGTCCTGATAATAGTGAGCAACTAGTTTGTCCCCCCTCCCCCATATTCACTCTGTCTTTGTCACTCCTGCATCTACCATTACCTCCAGCACCGATTCCCTGTAAACTGCCTTAATCTGTCTTTGCCATTTTCTCTCATTTCTCTATATTTTTCATAAATAATTCCAACTTAGTGAATGAACTGCTTTTAGAAGGTCCAGAAATGTCATCCCTCCTGTCCCTAATTCTTTTTTTCCCTCTTTCTTCATAAAGTCTACCAGTTGATACCGGTTATCTTCTGTTGATATTTGTTTTATAAATACTGCAAACTGCCACAGGTCTCTCCCGAAGCCTCCTCTTCCATTTGTAACTACCATACTAGTTTTGATTTACATACAACATTTTGCTTTCCATTTTCACTTTATTATTTGGTAGACATGCTAAATAATCCTTGTGTCAGTGCTAAACATGTGACACTGCTAGGCTTACTGATTTTGCTTCTGATAGTTCCTTGGTAAGTACCATCCTCTGTTTACCATCTACTTCTCCCTTTTAGGCTCTTGTCAACACCCTTTAATTTTTATACCAACCTGTTTTGTGCTTGGATAGCAAAGACCTTGCTGTGTTTCTGATACGTTATATGCACAGATCTCCCTTTGTCCACCTTAGCAGGGTCCTATTCATAAACTACATCAAAATGGAATAGTAAGGCCTCTGATGCATGAAGTCATGCTGTCAGCCATTGGCATAACAGTTGCCATCTGGCCAGCTGTGTGGCAACAGGAATATACTCCTGATTATGACCTAAATGACCTGGGATTGATTAGTGACCCTGCTGCAGGAGGAGCTACTGGGAAGAATGGCAGCGAGTTGCTGGTGTCAGCATGAGAAGGGATGCAGCTCTGTCCCATTGCATTACTGACAACTGGGGGTTGCCATGGGGACAAACAAGAACATAATGAATGGCAGCATATATTTTGTCTGCTAAGCAACCTCAGGCTGTAGCTGGAATTCCTGAGTTCAAAAGGGCAAGCATGTGCTCCTGAGGCAGCAGTGCAGGTCCTGTCTCAGCAGAGTGGATGTCAAATCACCAGAAGAGAAGTTAGGGGATAGCCTGCAGGAATGGCAGTCTTTTGGACATCCAGCTTTCTCAGATGAGCTGTTGCATGAGGAAATTAATGGGCCAGATATTGGGGTGGCAGTGGGTCATGTAGATAATTCTCACAGGTGTGGAGCTAAAAAATATATAGAAAAATATAGCATTTAGCAATTCTACTGGCACACTATATCAAGGACTGAAGGCCAGCAGATCTGTCTTGTTTCTGACAATGAGTTACTACAAGAGAATTACTGTTACTGACCTGAAGTTTTGTGGCGCCAATCCATTTTTTGAGAAAGGACCAAATAGTCTGACTTTTAGTTCACAAAACACTGCTGCCAATTTTTAGCAACCTAGGAAGAAGCTAGTGAATGCAGCACAACATCTCCTGCTGAATACTTGGGCTGCAGCACGACTTCTACTGCTGAATACTTGGGCTGCAGCACAACTTCTCCTGCTGAATACTTGGGCTGCAGCACAACTTCTCCTGCTGAATACTTGGGCTGCAGCACAACTTATCCTGCTGAATACTTGGGCTGCAGCACAACTTGTCCTCCTGAATACTTGGGCTGCAGCACAACTTCTCCTGCTGAATACTTGGGCTGCAGCACAACTTGTCCTCCTGAATACTTGGGCTGCAGCACAACTTCTCCTGCTGAATACTTGGGCTGCAGCACAACTTGTCCTCCTGAATACTTGGGCTGCAGCACAACTTCTCCTGCTGAATACTTGGGCTGCAGCACAACTTGTCCTCCTGAATACTTGGGCTGCAGCACAACTTCTCCTGCTGAATACTTAGGCTGCAGCACAACTTGTCCTCCTGAATACTTGGGCTGCAGCACAACTTCTCCTGCTGAATACTTGGGCTGCAGCACAACTTGTCCTCCTGAATACTTGGGCTGCAGCACAACTTCTCCTGCTGAATACTTGGGCTGCAGCACAACTTCTCCTGCTGAATACTTGGGCTGCATTTTTGTTCCTAGTAGTCTTTCCATCTACCCGTTAATTGTTATTCTTACCTGCTCAACCTGCCGGCACCCTGCCTGTTTGCTACGCTGAAATTAAAGAATTCATTTAGTGTCACTGCATGATCCAGAACATTTTCAGCCCTGTCCTTTTTTTTTTAATTTCTCCAAGTCTTGTGGGTTTCTAATACCACGAACAAACACTTCAAGGAATCCAAACACTATCCCAACGACTGTAACCACAAAATAATTCCAAGAAGAAAAAAACTGTGACAGGATTCAGTCTTTGAATAAAACCACTTGTTTATTAACCAGTAAAAACAACAGGTTGCTGAGCGCTTTTACCTACAAAACGTAGGTTTCATCAGAACAACCAGTAATCAATTAAACACACTTATATACCTTAATTTCCCGCCCTTTGTATCAATTAATCACTTGGACATTCCCATAAACATAGAAACAACCATGAATATTAAAAGGAACTTATCCTATTATAAAAATTCCTTCTTATTAAATACATGAATACATAAAATAGCAATGTACTGTATTATTGTGCTGGCTTCCCCTCAATTCAAGCATTTCCATTTTAAACCTAAAGGGAATATCCAGCTATTCTGTATACAAAATTGATTACTATGAATTGTACAATTTATATATACATATAAATAGTTCCAACATTATAATCTAAATACTAAATAAAATTCATTCAATAATTGTCTTAAAATTGTTTTAAAAATTGTCTTTAAAAATAACACAAACTGCTTTGTGAACTGTGACTAAATCCTAATAAGAGGTTTGGTGGGAATGTATTCATTGATACCAGGGGCACTACCAGCATTCAATCTGATCTGCCATTTAATTTCTCTTTCCCCCACTATTGCCTTGACACCCCCTCCCCTCCCCTTGGGTTACTCTTGATCACCTCCAATATTGCAAACCTAAATGAGTCACATCCAGCACTTCCTTCTAGGTGCCTATATAATGCATTGTTCCTATCTTTCTTTTTTATACAGTATAAATGGTCATAAATTCTATTCCGCAATCTTCTGTCTGTCTTTCCAACATAGAAACTTGAACATGTAGTACATTTCCCTAAATATACTACATGTTGTGTTTGACAATTTCCCTTACTAAAGGTTATTCTACTTCCCAAATTATTATCCAAAGATATCTGCTCTTCCTCCATTATATATGAACACTGATTACAGTGTCCACATTTTTTAGTACCTACCTTACTAATATTGTTCCTTCCACATTTATTGGTACTTCTAGTTTCTATCATTCTTTTAATGTTTCTCCCAGTTTTATAGACAAATGATGGTTTCTCCCCTATTTTACCACACAATGTTTCATCACTTGTTAGAATATTCCAATTCTTGTCTATTATATTTCTTATTTCTCCAGAATATTGACTATATTCTAATATATAAGCCCTTTGGAAACCATCATTTGTTCCACTTTTGTTGTTGTTATTGGGCATAATAATACCAGTGCCCAAAAGAGGTACATATTTCTTCCCCCATTCACTCGAAACATATTCCGTGATGTCCTTTACTAGGTGTCCAGGGTATCCTCTTCCTAGAAATAAGTCACCAATAAATTTAATTTCATTGATCATGTCCTCCATGCGGGATGTCATTCTAGCCGCCCTTATACATTGCCCCTTCAAAATACTTTTTTTCTGTGTATAAGGGTGGGTACTGTCACAGTTTTTTTCTTCTTGGAATTATTTTGTGGTTACAGTCATTGGGTTTTTAATACCATGACAGGAATGGACCCCATTCCTAAGGGAAAGTAAGATTAAAGTTCATGAAATTATTATTGTTTCACTCTTTGATGTCAGCCAAAAGTGCTCTTCGCAGCACCTGCAATGTGCTCAGTAATGACTCCTTCTGCAATTCGTATGGGGTTACATAAATTGGTAACATATCTAAATATGATTGGAAATTCTTTTTTATAAGACCCGTTGCTCCTGCTACTATTGGAACTGTCTGGGTATCTTTCTTTCACATGGCTCTTATTTCTGCCTGCAGATCCTGGTATTTTATGACTTTGTCTCTCTCTGTACGCAAGACACTGTAGTCACTGGGTGTGGTGATTTCAATGATCAATGCAACTTTTGTCATCTTTTCTTGGACCACTATAGCCGGTTTTCTATCATCTATCTTTTGAACTGTTGGAAATGGGTGATCCCATGCGATATAAACTTCATCATTTTGTATGATTCTTTGTGGCTCATGTTTCCAGTGTTTTTCAGCGACTTCAGTACCATAATGTTTGCAGAATCTCCAGTGCAACAGTCTCGCCACATTATTATGCCTTTCAGTAAACAGTCCCTCTGCCATTAGTATGTCGCAACCAGCAACAAGGTGTGTGACTGTTTCCAATTCGAGCTATAAATCCAATCAGTTCTCGTGTATAGTTTATGTCGTTGGAAGACAAGTTATTGGTCTATAATTTTTAGGATAGCTTGCAGGTTCACTCTTAAGTAAGAGCATTGTTTTTCCTGTTGTTAACCAGTGTGGTGTCTGTTCAGGGTGCGTATATAAATAATCCATGCCCCTTTTAGAGTGAAACAATGTCCTAGTATTTCCTCCTGCATTACCTATTCCCAGCCCCACCCCAAGAATCATCCCATTGTGTAGGGCCTCCTTTTCCTTTTGCCCAATGGTTCAGTGTTATATTTTATGTGACATCCTCATAAACCTTTTTCTTACCCTCTCCCACATGTTCAATGGACTTTGTAAACCAGCGTGTATGTAGCCCACTATCTTGGACTGCAAATATTAACCTTTCATTTCTTGGTTTGAATTCGCTTCTCCTTAACCATTCCTGCATCTGTTTTTGATCAACATGAGGCTCTTCCAGAAGTTTTCTATACTTTCAACTATATTTATGTTTTTCCTACATTTCTTGCCTTCTCATCTGGTCCTTCATCTTATATTCTTTCTTTTGTTTTTTTGGCACATTCAGTTGCTGCCTGGTTTTTATCCACTTCTGGCTTGATTTCCATTCCTGCTTGACATTGATATGCTTCTACTAAATTAATCAGAGACGTCATCTTAGATTTATTCTCCTCATGTTTCATAACTTTCCCTACATTTGTATCTTGTGAGGTCAGTAGATATGTGTGGAGTCCCACGATTGCAGGTCTATACATGTAATCAATTTCAAGGTGGCCTATCCCTCCTTCGGAACGGGGAATATATAATATTGGTATACACTGATTTTTATAAATCATTTGGTGAGCACGGAGCATCCTTCTTGTTTTAATATCCAATCTATCCAACACTTTTTGGGGCTAGTCAATCAGTCCAAAACTAAATTAGGACAGGAAGAGTAAATTGATTTATAGCTTGGATCTTGTTATTAGATGTCAGTGCTGTTCTCGGGATTAATTTAAGTCTTCTAAAGTATTCCTTACTGAGTTTTATTCACATTTTTTCATGTTTTATTGCTGATCCCTCATCAAGTCCCAAGTATTTATACACTCCCTCTTGCTCAAGTTCTTTTATATCACATTTTTGTCCCAAACTGATGTTTTTCTGGTGCTGCAGTTTTCCTTTTTTAAAGGTCGCTTTTGAACATTTATCAAGACCAAATGACATTCCAGTATCATCTGAAAAAGTTTTGACAACCTGCAGCTGTGCTTTCAGTTCCTCATCTGATGAGCTATACAGTTTTAAATCATCGACAAAGAGAAGATGAGAAGTCATTAGACTTTGTTGTTTTCTAGGAGCCAAATTGTAGTCATGGCCTAAGCTGTTAAGTAAACAGCTTAATACATTAATGGCAAGGCAGAATAGCAACGGTGACAGAGAGTCACACTGGAATATCCACCTTTGAATTTTTATCCCTGGGATAATAATCTTTCCTTTATCATGGCTTAATTGCAAAGTGGTCTACCATTGTTTCATGGTTACTGTAATGTAGTCAATCAGTGTAGGATGTATCTTATACATTTTAAGCACTCTTTTATCCATGAATATGGGATACTATCGAATGCTTTTTTGTAGTCAAATCATGCCATACATAGATTCTTCCCCTTTTTTACAGTTCTCCACTATAACTTTGTTTAACAACAAATGATCCTTTGTTCCATATGACTTTCTTTTATTGCCCTTTTGTTCTACTGCCATAATTGAGTTTCCTTCTAAATGACTATAAACTCTGTCGGCGTCAGTTCCCATATATAGTTTATAAGTCATTGGAAGACAAGTTATTGGTCTATAATTTTTAGGATAGCTTGCAGGTTCACTCTTAAGTAAGAGCATTGTTTTTCCTGTTGTTAACCAGTGCGGTGTCTGTTCAGGGTGCGCATATAAATAATAAGTGCCCCTTTTAGAGTGAAACAATGTCCTAGTATTTCCTCCTGCATTACCCATTCCCAGCCCCACCCCAAGAATCATCCCATTGAGTAGGGCCTCCTTTTGCCCAATGGGTCAGTGTTATATTTTATGTGACATCCTCATAAACCTTTTTCTTACCCTCTCCCCACTTCTTGTTATGCATGCCCTCCTTTAAATGAAAACAACTCTGTCCTTTTCCTTTTACCCAGATTATTTGTCTTTTCTTATTATATTTTATTCATCTTTATAGGATACACTCCCTTCCTTAATGCAGTCTCGCATCTCTACCACTATTCTCCTTTGCTGTCATCCTTCATATTACAAATCGCTGTATTTTCCAGCTTATTGAAATCCACTCCCTTTTACTTGCACATCGTTTTTGTGGCATATCCAAGCATTATTAAAGTAATGGTAGACTAACCAATGCATGAACACTGCCAGACAGTAGGGGGGATTCAGTAAGCCCTACATGATTTTTTTAGTGTACGCATTGCTGTGCAATGTGTACACAAACGTGAAAGGTTTCAGATTCAGTAAGCGCCTCTTAGTGGCACACAAGCATGCACAAACAAGGAAAGTTCTGTGTAATGCAAATTACTCACAAGCAGGTGAATTTTATGCAAATGACCCAGGTGGAGCAATTCAGCAAGCATAAAGGCATTTGTGTAGAGCCTGTGTCCGTGTCCGTAGTGCATGCGGAAATTTTCCGTGTACAGGAATGTCCATGGAAAGAAGGGGATATAAAAGTCCACACATATGGACATAACTCCCCTGACATGGTTCAATCACATACAGTGATGTGTGAAAAATGCATTGCTGATTTCTGAAAATGCAAGGGAATATGTAAAAATATATTTTTTAATGATTTCAGCATGTGTGTGTTGTGCACCGCAGTGCGCAAACATGCCTAATTAAAAAAAAAAAAAAAGAAAAGAAAAATTTGTATTTTATAATACTTGTCAGAAATGTATTATAGGACGTTGCGTCAGGTCTGTACAATGGCACATTGGTGCTATTGTCTAGGTCATATGGCTATGAACCATGTAGTTACCAGGCTATCAGCATGGATATGTATGTAAATGAGGTGAATTTGTTGAATCAGTAAAAGGAGCAGCCATGTCTGTAGGTCCCTTCAATGTAGGCTCCTACACCATGTTGATATTACCACTAGATGTGGATGCCAGCAGGGGGGGTGTGTCCCATTACATTTAGGGATGTTTTAATACCCGGTGTGCATATTTGCATGCATGCCACATAGCTGAGCATGTTCACACAAAGCTTAATGTGTATGTGCAGCAGACTAGTCATGTGACAGTGATGAGTCTTTAGGAGTGAATAAGCTATGCTGAGCGACACAGTGCACAGCGGTGTGATGTGCACCAAAGTAGGGCCATTAAATGATGTTAATTACAATTTATGCAGGTGAAATGCATAATAAGTAGACAATCACACATGGTGGACCTACAGCAGACGTGTATAAAGTATGCATACACCCTACAATCTGTTTTTCCCTCAATACGCTGAAGCATTGGCGTACTGACTTGGAAATTTTAACTGGTGAGATAATGCTAGTGGCTGCTGCAGCTATACTACATCTGCATGTGGTTGATGCTGAAGTCAGTGCTGCTGGTGCTGCTGACAACAGGCCTAGGCTGAGAAGGAGAAGAGTGTTCAGGCCCAGGGTAACCTTTAAAGTTCAGGGAGGTGTGATGGTTTTGTAGCCACAAATTTGTCATGGATTAGCACAGCAAGTACACCCTCAAGCATTTAAGAAACACAATGTAGATTATGAATGCCATAAAGCCCAAGTTGTACAGGGTGGGACCCTTTACTACAATATCATCAGAGATGCACGCACACTCTTCTGGGCTGTCTCTGTGGGTAGGGATAACTGACCCTGAAAAGTGTCCAGTTTTATGCAGTTGAAGGCAGACCTCTGAAGTGGGTTGGTCTTACTTCAGTTTATTGTGACCCCAAGGTCTGGAGCCAGATAAGCACCCAATCCAGGTTCTTCTTATAGGTTCATAAGTAAGTACTAGACAATCAGTTTGCAGACCATTACAAGCTTAGCCCCCCCCAAAAAAATTCCAAAGTTCCCTATAGCCTCAAGGAGGTAAGTCAAGATCGACCACAGATAATTTAAAGCTGCCCATCCCATTAAATAGGTTTATCTTGAAGGTGGCAAAGGTGTTACTCTGTTTGACATTTTTGCTGAATTTTTTTCCAGAGGTGAGGGATATGTTGGAATATGAATCTATCCTTCTTCAATGAGGTCACCAGGAGTAAGTCATTCAAGCAGGGAAACTGATGTTCATAGGTTTATAGGTATATACTAGGCTAACAACCACCAGGGCCTTTATAAGCCTAAACATGCAGCCAAACCCAGTTCTGTCCCTATGTATCATGGGTGTTTATTAGGAGGAGGTACGTTAGTTTGAAAGTTTCCAGAGACTATCTGGGGGGGGGGTATGTTAGTTTGGGCATTACTATCTGCCTCGTCTATCAGACATAAGGACCAGACCTGGGATGAATTGCTGATCTGTATAAGCTTATTCTTAAGTGAAATAGGTCATGTTATACATCACATGTGCTTCCTGAAGCCTGCTGCTTAGTTATAATAAAATTACAGTAAAAAAAAAAAAAAAGAATAAAATTAGCCAAATGAAATCACTTTGTATTAACCAAGATTATGGTATTTTCTAGATCCTCCTTGATCATAGACTCAGGGAGGTCTGCCATCTTTTCAAGAATGTGTTCTACAAGGGAGGACTAGACTCTGGAGGTGGGAAACAGATAATTAAAGGACTTAAGTCCCAAGATGAAAATGCTATTGCCAGCCCTCTGACTCCTTATCATGTGGTAGGGTGGAAAGGTGCTTTAGTTTCTGAGACCTATGATAGACTGAATAGAGCACAGAGGAATATAACCTGGAATTATTTTTAAGGGTGTTACTACACTCTGCCATTGACTTATAGAGAGTATCAGTCTGTTTTGGGCCAGACAAATCTGTATCCAGATGCTTCCAGGCTGCATATATGTCAGTCTGTAGGGCAGGCTCCATGGATGCTCACCCATCTTACTTAGTTAAGGCACATTTCTTTAGAGTGGTCAGATGAACTTCAAGCCAGTGCATAACAGACTTCATGAGCTTGAGTGAATTGTAAGATGGTGAATGTCAATACCTTGTATTGAAAGTTATGCCCATTCAGAACAAACAAAAAGAACTTCTCTGACATGAAAGAAGGTGCTATCATGTCCACTGATAGAGTCCAGGTGCCTTGAACAGGAGCAACATAAGCTCCCAGAGAGAAGCCATCTAGTATTTGATGTATTGGGTGGCTCGCTGATGTCATTGAGTTTCCAGATAGGACAAAAATGTGCTGTCCCCAGCAAAGTGATGAAAAAGTAGGAATAGAATTCTTTATCTTTCTTCAAAAGAAAAGCAAGATAGTATCTCCTTCTGGAGTAGAGTCTAGGCCCATTCTAAGAACTTACAGAATGTGCTAGGTCCTTGTATTAAGGTCTTCTGTAAAAGACCTAATAACTCCGTGATGTGGTCATCCATGACCACATTTTAAACTCACTTATCCATTGTGATGGATGTCCAGAGTAGGGCAAACCCAGAGAACCAGTTTCCCAAAGTCATCGCATGGGACAGTCAAGGCTGCAGCTACTGCTCTGGTGTTAACCTCTTGCAGATACTTAAGTTTTAGCACATCAGACAAAACTACCTGATATTTAGGTACCCTCTGATTCTGTGTGGGAATGACTTTTTGTTTTTGTTATCAAACTGCAGTTGTCTAGAAGAAAAGGAATGAGCTGGGTGGCATTATAACACCCCTGTTCTGTGGTAAACTCTGTTTTCTGTCTTGCAGGTTCTCAAATATATCCTGGAAGGCCAACTCATAGAGGAAATTGCCCCCAAAGAGGGCATCCAGGCTGACCTGCCTAAGCTTATTCTTAAACAAAATAGGTCATGCATGTGCATTCTGAAGCCTGCTGCCTCATTATAATATAATTGCAGTAAAAAAAGAATCAAAGCAGCAAATGAAATCACTTCATATTAACCAAGATTAGGGCCTTTTCCAGAGCCTGCTTGATCACAGACTCAGGGACGTCTGCCATCTTTTCAAGAATGTGATTGACAAAGGAGGACTAGATTCTGGAGATTTGAGACACATGATTTAAGGAATTAAGTCCCAAGAAGAAAATGCTTTTGCCAGCCCTTTGACTCCATACCACATGGTAGGGTGAAAAGTGCTGTAGTCTCTGAGTCCTATGCTGAACTGAATAAGTCACACAGGACTATAACATGGAATGATTGTTAAGGGTGGCACTACACTCTGCCATGGACTTGGAGGGTATCAGCCTGCTTTGGACCAGACAGATCTGTACCTAGATGCTTCTGGGCTGCTTATATGTCAGTCTGTAGGGCAGGCTCCATGGGTGCTCACCAGTCTTGCTTATTTACTATTTATGGCACTTTTCTGTGGAGTGGTCAGATAAGCTTCAAGACAGTGCATAATAGACTTTATGACCTTGAGTAATAGACTTCATGACCTTGAGTGTCTCCCCAAAGGAGGACCTGTTTTGTGTGAGGGAGAGCTTTAACAAGGCGATGTTTCATTAATTTTGTCTGTCTTAGAGACAAGGTACTCTGCATTATCTGATTCTCTTTCTCAGAAAAGTGAGGAAAAAGGAGGACCCAAACCTTCTTTCATCTATAGGTCCACAGGAAGGGGGGGGGGTCTATGCTTGCTTTACGTGTGAGGCAATATGTATGTGATAGATGAATGCCAGGTATCAGGTAACAGGGAGATGACACTAACGAGAGAGCAGTGAAAGACCAAAACAAGGCCTAGCACAAAGTTATAGGCCAGCAGACCTAGTACAATATTGGCACCTGTTCAATAACTGAGTTCCTGCACCCATAAGGATAAACCTCAGCAGATGTCAAACAGCACACACATGTCTAATAGCAGAGATATTTCTAAGTGCTTGACTGGTGCAGGACAAACCATGGGAGTCTTTTCAAACTCTGGCTGATAAGGCATGCATAATCCAGTCATAAGGCCATGGGAAAATATTCCACAGTTTTAGTACAACCACAAAGCCTTTGCTATGGGGATTCACGGGACGATTTATCACAAATTGTCAGATATACTCAGGATCCTGCCACTGACATGTATTATGGGATGTGGACACCCTTGGATATACTCCACAAGGTGCTGCTGGGGTTACCTTCTCATGCTTCTATCATTTCTGTTGATGACTATTACATGCCTGACACTTCATAGTGAAGGGACACTCATGAATCAGTAGAAACATGAGGCCAACTTGAGTATACAGTTTGCAAGAGGATGTTTTTGACAATGTCTTGCATGTGATTTCTTTACCTTCTCCTGTTGATCAGGCACCAACCATAGATCAGGTAAGTGGTCTGCTTGATGGATTCTCATCTGGAAACTCTCCACTGATGCCATTTTCAAGGTGCTGATGTAGGCATCAGCCTTTTCTCTTCATTTCCTGTTAGGGACAGGAGTGAAACTCTGGCACTTATGTCAAGGTCAGAAAAAAACCCTCTGCAAGTAGGACCAGGTGCAAGGCAGGAACTGATACAAGTAGACAAAAACGCCAGCACCAATTACAGTGAAAAGCACCAAACAAGACTAGAAAAATAAATACGTAAGTATTTTATTGAAAAATAATATACATCTCAGACCGGTTTCAGCCAGCAGGCTTTCCCCAGTGGGAATGAAAGTAGTTACTAATGTGAAGTGACACACATGTATATATAACATGAACCATCCAATACGATTCTTCCCAAAGTATTCTTCCCAACATTCAAAGTGTTTCCTGTGTGGAAAATAAAAAGAGAATGAAAAGTTATACAATAAAACCACATTATTAATGATAATATATATAATATAACAAGTAAATAAAAACTAAAAATGAAAATAAAAATAAAACACATATTATTATAAATGGTCATTCAAACCGGGTGAAAACAGAGCACCCAGTTTAATGATCCAATACTTCTCTTTTTTGTAAGGATTGAGTGACAACCTTGTTTGTTGGATCTGTCACCAAGAATCCTGTCAATAATAGTGAACTGGAATCTGGCTGAGTTGTGGTGTAGGCAATGTCTGTATAGAGCATTGGTCTCTCTCTTGGTTCATATGTCACTACGATGCTCAGACATATGCAAAAGAAGTGGTTGTGATGTTTGTCCAAAATAAAAAGAGCCGCATGTTGCAAGATACACCCCCCCAATCACTGTTACAGTTGCCAAAAAATGTTATGTCATATATCCTGTCGGTGTTTTGCTGGTAAACTGTTTGGATGTGAAAATAAATGGACATGATGAGCAATGACCACAGTTGTAAGTGCCCCATAATTTGTCACCTGTCATAGTTAATTGATGGTGTATAGCTCCAGCCGAGCTTACCCTTTTAAAATGTGAGAAAAAGGAACCAAGTGTCCTGCCTCTTCTATATCCATACTTACATGCATCACCAATCAAAGGTGTAAGTTCATCATTGGCAGTAAGAATGTTCCAATGTTTGGACATAACGTTTTTATTTTTTATTTACTTGTTATATTATATATATTATCATTAATAATGTGGTTTTATTGTATAACTTTTCATTCTCTTTTTATTTTCCACACAGGAAACACTTTGAATGTTGGGAAGAATACTTTGGGAAGAATCATATTGGATGGTTCATGTTATATATACATGTGTGTCACTTCACATTAGTAACTACTTTCATTCCCACTGGGGAAAGCCTGCTGGCTGAAACCGGTCTTGGATGTATATTATTTTTCAATAAAATACTTATGTATTTATTTTACTAGTCTTGTTTGGCGCTTTTCACTGTAATTGGTGCTGGCATTTTTGTCTACTTATGTCAAGGTTTCACATCATGATCTCTTTCCATGAAATATATACAGTGTTGGTGTGTCTAGGTGTATGATCTGGTGACTGCAGGTGCACTTTTTTTTAAGTCTTCCTGTGATGACTGGTAGAGTGAATCAGTGATTAAGATCATTGCCTCACAGCATAAGGGCCCAAGGCCCAGTCCTTACTTTTGGTCATTATCTGTGAGGACTTTGCATGTTCTCACTATATCTGTATGTACTTTCCCGGGGTACACCAGTTTTCTCCCACCACACAAAAATGTGGACTGATTGGGTACTCCAAATTGTCCCCGAACATATTAAAGTTATCCTTGCCCTTATTGTTTAGATTGTAGCTGATAAAAGTTTGCAAAGGACCAGTTCAATTACCCAGTTAATAAATAAATAATAAAAAACAAAAAAATGACCCAGATCCAAACTGCAACAGTGGAAGAAAATAACCGATCAGCACAAGAACTGGGTGCACTCTCCTTGTCTGGTGCTTGATGTTGCAGCATATGTTGACCAGCAGTATGAGTGTCTCAGATGTGGAAATAAGAGAAAGTTTAGAACTGTACTGAGATGGACATATCTAAAGAATGTCCAGTTGTTACTCACTACCTGAAGACCTCAAAGCAAGATCTAGGGCTTTATAACGTTGTATTTGTTGTAATAAAGCTTCCCATGTACTATAAAGGACAATTCCACACTCAAAGGCTATATTTTCATACTTGATAGATTGAACAAGCCTGGCTGTGTGGTACAGAGGGATGGAGCCCTGACTGTGAGCCAGGTGACCAGAATTCGATAAGTGGCCCTGGCACAAGGGGCTGGGCACAAAGGGACAGGAGTATAGGGGTCTGGTCGGCTGATCTCACCCATAGGGTGGGGAGAGCTGTGTGCACTCAGGAGCACCCCAGGCTGTGTGATCGCCTTGGTGAAGACCAGAAAATCCACTCTTCATGCTCTTCAGGGAGGGGTAGGGGGCTGCTTGGAGGGAATCATTCTTTTGGAGGGGGGGTTCTCTGTGGTCAGCCCATTGCATGTCATACTCCTGGCACATTGGTGTGTGTGTGTGTGTGTGTGTGTGTGTGTGTGTGTGTGTGTGTGTGTGTGTGTGTGTGTGTGTGTGTGTGTGTGTGTGTGTGTTTGTGGGTGTGTAAATGGGGAATAGATTTGAAAAAACAGCAAAAAATCTTGAATCACTTCTGATGACTGCCGCAATGATACCCCCCATTCAGCCCTTCCCCCATGCTGAGGTCTCTATACTTCAGGGAAATACTTACTGATTACTGACAACAATAAAAAACACCTCAATGTTTCTGTTTGGGGGGGGGGCTGCAGGATCAGACCACCACAAGCTTACTACAGATCAAGCAATGACAAATGGCTCCTTTCTGAAACTAACAACTGTACTTGGGCACCTGCCAAGTTGGGCTACTGTGCACTAGCTAAGAAATGAGCAACTAAGGTAAAAGTGGGTGACTACAAGCCAGTGAATCCACCATAGACATTAGGTGGGCAGTATTATACAATGGAATTATTTATAAAAGCTGTACCATTTTTAAATAAGCTTGTTGTATATTCATACTTTTTGTTTTACGTTGTTCATCTCCTTGTACTGAAATGATTCAGTGGCAATGTCTTTAGTAAGCACTATAGATGTCTGTACAGGTTGGTCTGTGCACCTGCAAATGAGCAGTACTCTGAAGGTGTCTGGATTCTGCCACTTATGCTGTGGTTATTTAAATTTTCTGGAAACCCTACCAAAAGATAATAAACAATTTCAGTGGAAGGTCAAGACTCAGCCATCCTGCAGTACAGGTTTGAAGTTTTTCCTAACATTCTTTCTTCCAAACTTGCTACTAGTCTGGTAATGACAGCAGGTTCACTTTATTATCAGATGTAAAAGGATCTTTTTGCAACAACATTTGCATTTAATCACTGCTGAAGAGACAATTTCCAGCCAATCAAATAGATGAACTTTAGAGCTATTTATAATAATGCTGCATAACACTATGTACATTTTATCGCAACTAAATATTTATCCGATCGGCTCAATTTTAGTGTAATTTATAATACTGGTATGTAATATTTTGTATGATAGCTGTTCCCTTCCAAATTGTGAGCTGTTATCTAATTGAGATGTGCCTTTTTTGCATGTTACTGAAGCTGATTTCTCAGTTGCCACAACATCCGTCAATTGTTCCATGTTTTAAAGAGAAACATCCTGCTTCTACAGCTGGGATGCAAGAGCATAGAAAAGAGAAGAAAACCACAGCCAGTGGGCTGCTTCATCACACTGTTCCAGAGATGGGGTAGTCTCTGGGATATACACCTGTCTCTCCAGGAGGTCTTATTTATATTACAGGCAAGATTTACATCTTTAGAATGGGTAATTCTGGTGTTGTTTGTTTCACGGTTATGCAGAAGGTCTATCAGGGTGGGGTCCAACTCTACCTTGCATGCCAGACATAGATCCCCTCAGCAGCTTGTAAGAGACAGAATACAGAGATAGGGCTTTGAGTTGGTCTGCATAGGACATGTTGCTTATCCCCTGTATTCTTGTAGGCACCATCCCAGGAATGAATTTATGATTCCCCATCTGTTGATCCAAACCACATTTGAAGAGGGTTAGGTAAGTGCTCTGGTTTACATGAATAGGAAGCCTGTTCCAGAGAAGGAGTAGTCTCTGAGACACATATTTGCCTCTCCAACATGTTTTGTTCATGTCAGACCAAGTTTAGATCCTTAGACTGGATGGGCTTGTGCAGTTTGTCTTGTGAATGTGTAACAGTTATATCAGGGTTGGATTTGAGAGTGCCTTGTAGGTTAGGCATCGATCACCCCTTAATAGTCAGCAGGAGACAAGTAAAGGGATAGGGCTTTTAATCTGTGTGCATAGGACATGTTTACACAGTGTATGTTTTGTAAGGAACCTCTGAAGCCACTCCAGCTGTTGCAAGTGCCTGGTCAAGTACATGCCAAAAGGTGCATTGTACTCGATTATTGGTCTGATGAGGGCCAAGTACAGTGGAACTATAACCTTCTTGGATCTGGATGCCATGCCTTTACTTATAAGCTGTGCCACATAGAAGGACTTCCTGACCAATGTGGACACATGGCTGTCAAAGTTCAGACTACTATCTGTGTACCTAGTTGTCTCATCTCTGAGTCCACTCTTATGGGTGTGCTATTAATGTTGTAATTTGCATGGGTATTTGACCTCCCAAAGGGCGTGATTATATATTTTTTTGCATTTAATTTTAGGCCATGGCACTAGCACCAATCATTTATCTGAGTCAGGCCCTTCTGAAGGAGATCTACATCAATGGGTGTTCAGTGATTGCCCATACTTGCAGTCATCAGCAAATTCAGTCAGCCAAAGGCCTTCTATAGTAACCTTGACTTCAGATAAGTATATTTTGGACAGGAAAGGTCCCAGCACTGAGTCCAGTGGCACACCGCTAGTAACTGGCCTCTTGCTGGATCTGGATTCTCCCATGTGTCCTGTCCATGAGCCATTTGGCTATCTATCTGGTGATGTAGGGATTTATAAGCAGTTTTGTGAGCTTATCTATAATAACTGAGTGGGGAATTGTGTCAAATCCCTAAGCCAGATCAAGGTAGGCAGTATGCACTGCTTTACCCTCATACATGGCCCTTGTGACTTTCTGAAAGACGTCCATCAGACTGAGCTGGAATGACCTGCCTTTGACAAAGCCAAACTGGGTTGGGTCCAATGTTTAGCAGTTTCCTATGCTGTTATTTATCAGGTCCATGATTATTTTTTCCATGGCATTGTATATAAAACTAGCCAAACTTATGAGTCTATAATGTCCCAGATCTGTTGATGGTCTCCCATAATGCAGAGGGAATGACTGTTGCTGTCCTTCACTCTTCAGGGACAAACCCATTCTGGATGCTGTGGTTAAATAGAGTTCCTAGTGGGCCTGATAGGTGCTGTTTCAAGATGTTTTAACTCATACCCTCCAATGTAGCTGTGGAAGTTTGCACTGCAACTTTTCAATGGGTGGAGCTTAAGCTTTTTGATAAAAATCAAATGATATCCTCACATTTCAAACAAATTGTTCATATTACTGGAACCATTGGGGTTATTAAAGAAATGTGAATACCAAACTCTTCAGCATAAATTAATTTTATAGTGGTGGTATTCTTTGAATTCTAGGTCTCACACTGGATTTTAGAAGTCACAGTAACTATTAAATTATTAATATATTGTAAACAACTTACAATATCTAGGGTGGCCACGGTGGTGCAGCGGTTAGCATTGCTGCCTCACAGCAAGAGGTTCTCCGGTTCGATCCTTGGCTGGGGTGCTTTCTGTGATGAGTCTGCATGTCTTCCCTGTGGTCACGTGGGTTTCCTCTGGGTGCTCCGGTTTCATCCCAAAGACATGCTGTAGGTGGATTGGACACACTAAATTGGCCCTGGGCGTGAGTGTGTGTGTGCCTTCTGTGGAAGGTTGGGTGCCAGGCTGGCAACTCGACACTGTAAAACTCCACTGCCAATCATGAGTGGACAGTGATCTGCTGTGGCGACCCCTAACCGGGAAAAAGCCAGAAGAAACAACTTACAATATCTCATCAGTTACTCAAATTATACACATACTGTCAGCAACATTTTGTTCATCCAGCTGAGGACTTTCATAGGAGGCTAAGCAGTTTTGTCTAATCTACTCGGTTGTCAAGATATTTGGAGACACATGAAATTTATGACAATATAAATAAATATTATATGAATAGCAATTAATATATATTTTTCTGCACCCAACAGAGGTCAGATATCAATGCAGTGATGTTTGCCTTTGTGTAAGCTTTAAAATTATACATTTAAATACTTTGCATGCAGCATGGTCTTGGAATTATTAATGTGAATATGAACAAACCGTATTTAACACCTAGAAGCATCAATAGGCTGTAAGTGCAGAAACACCTGGAGGTGTCACTAGGATGTAATGAGTTGGAGGCATCCTGGAATATTCTTAGGTCCCATCAAAGCCGTGTTTTTAGTTTTAGAGAGCACAGTGGCAACCTGATCTGCGGTGATAACTGGTAAAAGAATGGTAGAGGGTATTTCTTGGGGGTAACTGGAGGTGATGGGGAGGTGAAATTTGAGCTTAATTTATTGGCCAGCAGAGTTGCTGTATCTTCTGGCTGACTATAGGTGATGCTGTCTACAACTAATTTTGTACATTGTTGGGTGTTGCCCCTAAGATTGAGGACAAAACTGAAAAGTGCCTTATGGTTATCCTTAGCTTGGGAGTCTGTTTTTGCCTCAAAATTTGCATTTGAAGACTTGACTAGTCCCTTTATTTGCTTTTTTAGACTAACGAGGGAGTTTTTGCTCTGTTGTGCACAGCCTGTCTTACTTTTAGACTGGATTTTCTTTATTTTGTTGTACAGCCTATTTGTCCCAGAGGTTCACCAGGGTGGCTTTTTTTTTGCTGTTTCTCCTAGACTTATTTCAGTCTGGTACTGCTGTTTCCATGTAGTTGTTTATATGGTCTTACAGGGCTTTTGTGTACACCTCTGTATAGGCTTCTGTGTTTTCTATGTTTAGGGGGAACTTGAAAATTAGCTATGATATCATGTAATATGAGTTAAGTTTGCCTTAGAAAATATCTTAAAGGTCTTAGGGTTAGGTGGGGGTTCTAGTTTTATATTTATTTCAAGGTAGACCACTTTGTAATCTGACCTAATTAGTGAGGACATCACACTTGGGGTTTGCAATACTCTCCCATATTTGTGAGTACCAGGTCTAAGATATTTGTACCCTAATGGGCGTGCAGACTAGCTGCTCCAGGGCATTTGCATTGACAAAGTCTAGAAATCTTTGTGCCTGCATGTTAGTGGCTGTGTATGCTTTTCAGTTAATTGAGGGGTAGTTGAAGTCATCCATGAGTTTGGTATTGGGCTGAATGGTAAGCAATTCTAGTAAATTCAGGTATGATGTATAGGTTTCCTAGTTCATGGTGGGGGGCCTGTAGCTAGTAAGGATGTGGCAATGAATTTTTCCTATGGTTAGTTGGACATAGAATAGCTCAAGCATGTTATATTGTTTGACCAGACTTGAGGTGTGCTTATCCTTTATGTAGATGGACCTCCACTTTTTGCCATTTCATGTGTAGTGGGTGATTGGAATGTGTAAAAGCCATTATAACCTTACACTGCTGGGGTGATTTCCATGGCTTTGAACCACGTTTCAGTAACTGCACAGATGTCAGCATTCTCCAGGGTTAAGAGTGCTTCCAGGGAGTATAGTTTATTGATGAAATTCCTAGCATTAAGCAGTAATATATTTAATTTATCCTGACTAGATTTTGCTATGTTGGAATGTTTATATTTTGGCAATGCCTAAAAAAGGCACTATAGGTTGGATAATGTTTTAGCCAATATCAAAAAGCCTAGTGGCATCAGGAGAAGACCATCCCTGGCAAAGCAATGTGGCCTGTCCATCACATTCTTCCAGTCTGGCAAATATTGAACCACTTTGGAATGCCACCAGTAGCTAAGCCAATTATTAAAGTCAACAATTTTCTGTTGGTATTGTGTATTATCCTTGGAGATGTTAGAATGCAGCTCAGTGCTATGCTCATACCTGCTTGTGACACATATTCTGAGAGGTCAATTATATCTCTTTTCATATAGTCCAGGGAGGTACAACTCAGGTCATTTATGCCCACATGGACTATGACTGAGTCATACTGGTACTTGGGGTTTAGTGACCTGAGTGCTTGTGTGTTCTGGTGAATCCAAGGCCCTGACAGGCAACTTACTGTAACTGTTTCAGAATTAAGTGGTTGTCAGTGTACATGAGGCAATTGCTACATTACCTACCTCAGGATGCCCATGTCCACCAAGCTAGATGCAGAGTTTGCAGGAAGTGCTTTTCCATGGTTGAAGGTCCTTATATGCTTCACAAGGAAATAAAATGGGGTGTGTTTTCAACTGGACGAGGGATGGGTGCTTGCTTAGTGCAATCTCCAGCTAACCTATCCACCGATGTTGCCCAGCATAAAAGTCAGTTACTCTTTGAGCAGCAGTAGTTCTGAGTGCTGTAATAATGTAATTTGTAACTAACTAAATGCAGCAATGCTGCACAGCACACAAACTAGTAGATCCTTGAGTAACGAGGGACTGTGAAAAATTTCAGAGGTAGTTTTTATAGGGAAAAGTACAGCTTTTAGTGAGTGCATACATACAGAGCACCACTAACAACTACTGCATGAAGAATACAATGCCCCTTTCGGCATGTACCTCACAAAGCACATGTTGCAGCTGGAGAGACCACAGAGGTTCCTCACCAGGAGAATCCAGGGCCTCAAACATCTACCCTACACTGTTAGGTTAAAGGCTCTGTCCATGTACTCAGTCTGCTATAGACTCCTCAGAGGTGACCTCTGTCTGGCATACAAAGCAATCTCAGACACTGCTTTAATGGGACTGCTGCATATCCACAGGTCAAGCTCCACTTGAGTAACCCACATGCATGACCTCTACCTAGCCTATGACATCAATAGGACTTGTTGGCAGGACACATTTGTGTCCCAGAGACTCCCCCTTTTGTGGAATAGACTCCCTGTCCACATCAAGCAGAGTACCTCATTAACCATTTTTAAGAGCAACCTGGATAACTGGATGGGGAACAAAAAATACACCCCCTGGGATTCCACCTATGTCTCTGCTGGACAGTGGCATAGGGTACTAACCTGTTGGAACATGGGCTAAATTCTTGGCTAGGCTTGTAAGGGCCTCAGGGCCAATAGCCTAGTAACTACTATGATCCTAACAGCACCAGCAGGCAAATACAAGGCTTATATACAAGCAGAAAAAGTCGAGTTTTAAAGTAGGTATGCCCACAGGTTAATCAGGTAAGCACATAATAAGCTTTCTGCTAGCATTTCCCAGCTTAGATAGGGGAAATCAGCCCTATCCTGCCACAAGAGTGCAGGCTTTGACCCTCTTAATGTAAAATGACTGGTTTGGAGCTCAAGTGTTTGGGAACTACAAAAATAGATGTCTAAAAGCACTGAAAACAGCAGATACAATGTGGTCAGAGTACTACAATTACAGAACAGCAGCCCTCACAGCAGTGGAAAAATGCAACTTAAAACTCTAAGCAAATGCAGAAAAAACAATAAATAGCACAGAAATCTTTGAGAACACAATGAAAACAAGCAATACGAGTGCAAAATATATAATACTTAATTTCATTTTTCTTGCCAAAGATGGCTTCATATGCAAGCAAAATCTCTCAAAATCTCTGGTGTCATTGCCAAGCAATGATCAGCTCTGGATAACTAGAAGTATTTGGAAAATTTTACAAAAATTTGGATAAAGCAGAGAATTGTAGAAACCAAGAAAGAGCACAAATGGAAATGTTTATAGAAAACGTAATTATGTTGTGGTTAGAGGAAGATGAGGCTCAACAAAAATAGTTAAAATGGAAGGAGATGAGATAAAAAATGTGATGTATAATCAATCTAAAGGGAAATCTCCAGAAACAAATTATATTCCTGTGGAGTTTTGGAAGTTAGAAGGGAAGAAAATGATAAACATTGTAAAGATTTTGTTTAATGGTATTTTAAAAGGAAGAGAGGCACCAGCATCTTAGAAGAAAGCTGTTGTTGCTGCATTACCCAAAGATGGTAAAGATCCCTCAGACCAAGCTTTATATAAACCCATTTGAATTTTAAACCATGATTATAAACAATGTCTTTACCAGCTAAAAGAATGGCAGGGGCATTGCCAAAATTGATAGACATAGATCAATTTGGATTTGTGGAGGGGAGATAAACACTTTAAAATATTAAGACAGTGATGATCCAGAGGGAATAGAATGTAAGAAAATCCCCCTTTTGTTAGTGGGTCTTGATATAGAGAAAGCATTTGACAGAGTAAGGTGGGATTTTATGAGTAGGGCAATGGAAGTATTTGCATTCCCTGACACAATAGTAACATTAATTAGGATGCTGTGTGAAGGATTAGTGGCAGGAATTAAAGTGGTAAGGTTTCTTTCCATTAAATTGTGTTTGAATAGAGAAACCAGGCAGGGGTGTCTTCTTTCCCCTTTGTTGCTTTCTTTATATTTACAGCCATTGACAAAGAACATTGGCAAAGAACATAAGGGACTCAGAAGTTCAAGGATGTAATTGGTATGGTAATTAATAAAGTTGGCTTTATTTGCAGATACTATTATTTTGTAGTTGATAAATCTAAAAAAATGACACATCAGCATTGTGTAGCAGTTTAACACAGCTTCATGTCTTTTGGGGATATAAAATTAATGAAGATGAAACAAAGACTATAGCCGTAAATTGTGTACCCATACACAAACTGGTTTAGCAATACCTATATTTATGGGGACATGATAAAATGAAGAATTTAGGAGTATGGATTAAAAAGACTTCTGTTATGGCAGCTAAGGATATGTGGGAGGAGAATAAACAAAAGATAATACAAAAACTGAGAAAGTGGAAGCTGATGTGTGCATGGATATGAATAATAAAATAGAAACAGTGACAATGTTTTTATTCGCTTTAGTTTTATATACAGGTCAGGCATATTTTTATCAACCAGAGGAGATGTTGTGGACAATAATTAATAAAGTGTTGAAGGAATTTAACTGGGAGGGGAAGAGGCCGGGCAGGAGTTAAGTGGGATTTTAGGATTACCTGATGTGACGGGATATTTTAGAACTACACAGTACTTATATATATAAAACACAAGCAGAAGATTTTAATTCAAAGTGGAAAGGGATGAAGATAAAATAAGGAGAGAATGCAATTTTGGATGCAAATCCTTAAAGAGAATAATAACAACCATGCAGAGTATTATATTCATAAAGTTGCAGAAAGTATTCTAGAAACTAAGCCAACACAGGAATGGAGAAAGGAGATTTTGCCAGTAGGGATGACTGCAAGTAGGGGTACAGAAAATAAGCAAGAGGGGTGTGACACTGCCAGTTCAGCTATCTGGAATTTTGTAAATAATTCTATGTCATTTGTGAATATTGATATGATTTATACGGAACTGTGTTATGTACTGAGCTTCAAGAATGTAACCGCAGCATACCCTGCTAGAACATAGAAGACCGACTTACAAAATTTCAATAAAATAAGTTGAAGTTAAGTGCTTTGCAATGTGCTATAAAAGTTAGTTTCAATGCAGCAAGAAGACAGGATGTCTAGAGCTAGACATTTTTCTATTGTCTTGGTGAGAAGTATTTACTATGTTTAAAATGTAAAGTGTTTTATTGCTCTGAGTTCCTAGCAGCTGCACATCTGAGAGATATGTACTTTTAACACAGATATGTTAGTTTCTGGTTTAGCTTAGGAACTAAAGTCAGGTGACAAAAAGTGATGTCATCCAAGCTAACCCAGCAGTAATATGTGATATTGATTTAATAACTCTCTCAGAGAGAGATTTTGTATTTTGTGTATTGTCTTGGACCTAGAAACATCCACTCAGCACTTCTGCCTGTGTGTTGTCTGTAAGTAAGAGGTAGGGCATAGTATCTCTTAGACATAGATAGGAATATATTAAAGATTACTTTAGATGTTTTCTGATTTATGTGAGACTGTCCTGCAATGTTGTTTTAAAATATTTACTGTGATTCTGAACTCTGAAGTAAGTGTGTTGTTTGAGTATTGTCTTTTTCTTTTATGATTTATTATTAAATATATTTAAACCTATTTTTGTGGCTGATATTTGTGAGACACATTTAAGATCTTACAGTACTTGCATATGTATTTGGTGACACTGTACAGGCCACTCCTAAATAGCCTTACTCTTGGTCAAAAACTACCATTTGGATTAATAGTAACATTACACAGTAGGATTGGTCACCCTTTGTAAGAGCCTTATAGTAGCTGATACGTAAGGGTGGCTGGTGGCAGTTGATACTACCTTATAGTCTGGGCATAAGGGGGCATAGCTATTAAACATGTGCCAGCCTTTCCCAGGTATGTGTGTGTTTTGTATGTAAATCATATCTCAATGCGTGTGTGTGTGTGTGTGTGTGTGTGTGTGTGTGTGTGTGTGTGTGTGTGTGTGTGTGTGTGTGTGTAAGCTACTTGAGCAGGGACACGTACAACTGGTTGGACATAGAGGGTGCTGGAGGTCTTGGCTTAACCCTTCAGCTTTAGTCTCAACCCCATAGCTCTGCCAGAGGGGAGTCTTATTGGGGATCTGGAGAAAGAGGGAGAAACCAGCCCCAGATTGACTGTGATCTCTGTGTGCTCCTAAGGGAAATTGTACTTTAGTGTGTGTGTACTTGTAATCCTCCCATTGTGTACATCCCCCACTGTTGCCAGTGGTGAGGATTGAGGCTCCTTAATTACTGGGCCAGTGCAGGGGTTTCACAAGGAAGTAGGAATTTACTGGAGAAAACTGGCAAAGGAACCAAGGATTTGGGAGCAAATAAATATAGAGGAGAACGATGTTAGAGTTGGATGAGGCCAAGAAGAAGTGTGGACTGCAGGTTAGAGACTGCCTTCCCTACCAGAGATTGATATCAGAGTATAGCCAAAGAGAAAGGAATTAGAGAGTCCTAAGTGAAAGACCTGCTGTGGTAGAGTTTTTAACTGAATCTTGAACAGAAACTGTTGTAAAAATGGATAATTGGTAAGGCTTATAAATATTGCACAGCAACTATAAGAATCAATCAGTGGAGGTTAGAAAACATTGGAAAGAGACACATGAAAAGCAATTTACAAGGAAACAGTGGGAGGACATATGTATGAGTCCCCAGTATACAACAAAATCCAGAAGAATTTGGATCTTTTTCTGGAAGTGTTTGCATATGTATTTTATACGCCAAGCAGACTTCAAAGAATTTTTTGTAGGGTAGAATTCGAATGTAGGGAGGTCTGATGGGGAATCATGTCTTTTGAGAGTATAATGAGCTGGTAGATTTTAAAAATTTCCTACAGAGTACTTTGAAATATTGGGGTAGCAAATGGATGTTACTAAGGAAATTATTCTTTTGAGATGGGCCATGAGATCTCAATTGTCTAGACATAAGGGGGAATTTAATAAAGCTTACACATTTTTTTTCCATGTAGGCATCACCCCGCACTGCTTATACTGGAGTGGACATTTTTAGATTTAGTAAGCGCTGCTGAGTGGCACGCACACACGTGCCAACACAGAAAGTTCTGTGGCACACAAATCACCTCATAAGCAGGTGGATCTCATGGAAATGAGGCAGGTAGAGTGATCCAGGAAGCAGGCATATCTTCAGATCCCATCTCACTGCCTGTGGTGTACACAGAAAAAATTCATGTACAGGAGTGTAGAGAGACAAAAGGGGTTGTAAAAATTTTAATATATGGACAGAAATGGCATACCTCATACAGATATGAGCAAAACTATCCTCCTGTATGTCAGGAAAAGTTAAATTATTTTTTTTTATAATTTAGGCATGTTTGTGTGGCATGTCACAGTGTGCAAACATGCTTTATAGATAAAAAAATTAAAAATTAAAAAAAGTAATATTATGTGACAGAAATGTATTACAGGACCTTGTGTGGTGTATCTACAATGGTGCATTGGTGCTGTTGCTAACATGGTAGGGCTATGAAGCATGTAGTTTCCAGGCTGTGAGCACAGCTACCTATGCAAATGAGTTGGAGTTACTAAATAGCATAAAGGAGTAATCGTGTCTGCATATCCCCTTCGTGTAGGCTTAGACCCATGTTGCTGTTTACAAAGGATATAGCTGACATTGGGGTGGGGTGTCCACTGATTTCTAAGCTAATTTCAGCTTAGCTGCACCTTTTTGCATGGTGCGCTATGTGGCTGAGTACTGTCGCTCAATGGGGTGTGTCCACTAACTTCTAAGCTGTGTTTACCTTCAGTACTTGTGTTTGCCCACTGAGCCGCCACGCTAAGCATGTTCATTCTGGGGTGTGTTCACTTACTTCTAAGCTCTGTTTATCTATGGGGGATGTGTTTGTATGGTGCACTGCCATGCTGAGTGTATCTAAAAACCCAATGACATCAATTAGTTTTGACCCTTGTTTAAGTTAAAGTAGGGCCATTAAATTATGTTAATTATATTCTAGGCAGGTGGAATGCATCATAGTTAGCCAATCACACATTTTTCACCTACAACAGAGCTCTATAAGGTATGCATACACCCATCAACTTTTTCCCTAATACTCTGGACCATTGAAATACAGACTTGGGAATTTTAACTGAGAGAATGCTAGTGGCTGCTTGCTGCTGCTGACAATAGGCCTAGACAGAGAAGGAGAAGAGTGTTCAGGCCCAGGGTAGTCTTCCAGGAGCTACATGAGCTGGAGATCGTAGAGCGCTACAGGGAGGACAGGGACATACTACAAGAACTCACTGAGCTGCCCTCAACTCAGACCCAGAGCCAACAGAGTGGAACCCATCCCAGTGGAAGCAAAGGTATATATAACCCTTAGGATACTAGCTACAGGTACTTTCCAAAGATCAACTGGGGACATCATGGGGGTGTCACAGGCATCAGCATCCAGGGTACTCCACCCATTCCTGGATGCCATGCTAGCACATGCCAGTGAGCACATTTATTTCCTCTCACCCCTGAGGCGAGGGCCAGCAATATGCAACACTTATACTATGTAGCACACTACCCTGAAGTACTGGGTGCCATAGATTGCACCACCTAGTGAGGAGGGTAGAATCTATGTCAACCACAAGGGGTACCACTCAATCAACTGCCAGGTCATGTGCAATGCCCAGGGGATTATCCTGAATGTGTGTGCTGGCAGCCCTGGCAGTTACCGTAACTCTCATATCTTGCATGCATCACAGCTGTACCAGATGTTTGCTAGGGGGGACATCCCACACAGCCATTTACTGGGGGATGCCAGCTATGACCTGGAACCATGGATGATGACACCCATCAGAAATGCACACACACCCACGAAAGAATGCCATCATGAGGCACATGCACAAACTAGGAACATCATAGAGTGTGTGTTTTGGCTTCTGAAGTCAGGGTTCCAGTGCCTCGATATATCTGGTGGTGCCCTGCAGTACCCTCCAGCCACATGTACACATATGTTCACAGTATGTGCCATGCTGCACAAAAAGATCCTGTGGAAACAGCTGCAGCAGGATTAGCAAACAGAAGTGATACACAGCCCTCCACCAGTGCCTAGGTCACCACAGTCACAGGAGGACTTGGAGGCTGAACACCCTGATAATGTCCCTGTAGGCCGACGTAGGCATGCCCAGTATGCCCTGGCTTTGGTTAAGAGACAATGCATAGCACATTGACTGACAACCTAGGGCCCTAGGGACTGACACCTTACTCCTATTCACATACATATATTAAAATATTGATGTCAGGCAGCCCACACAACCTGTACCTATCCATGTATTGGCTGTGTACTGCTTGCATCAGACAGAATCAGCCCCGAACTACAGTTCTGTCATCTGCTGCATTTGCAAGGTAAGTCTCTAACCTGCACACTGCTTGTAAGAACTACTATAATATGGTATCATATGTATGGATCTGCTGAATTTATGCAAGGAAACATAGTGGGCTATTTGGACAGAAGTAACCTCCATGTTTTGTTTTTTTTGGCCTTTATACCTGTATGTACATGAAATTTATTTATTTGTTCCTAATGAATTTTTAACTGTATGCATATTTTACTTATATGTTTTTATATACATATATATTTTTCAAAAGTATCTTACAAGCATTTTTATATATACACATATTTACATATTTATTCTTGTTTATAATACATAATTTAGGGTGTTGACATTTGCACAATCAGTTTTTATATGTATTTTTATATATTTTTATATTTTGATATTTATACTGTTTTGTGCTGAAACATTTATGTGTAGTGTTACAGACTTGGGAGTGGTTTTCACTAATCCAGGAAGTGATGTCATGTAAGATTTCCTATTTAAAAGTTTACTTCCTTAATTTCTTTGTATCTGATGAAGTTCCTGCTTTTATTTTTGGAATGAGAGCGCTTATACCTTCTTGTTTGTCTGAATAAAGAAAGCATCCTTGTACTGAATTGTACTGAACTGGACGTGTTGGCTTGATTTAAAGCACACATTCGAATATTTCAGAGCTCACTGGCTCTCATTGTCTGCATACTGCTTGTGCGACGATTTTCTAAGTTTCTAACCTGCACACTGCTTGTAAGGATTACTATAATATGGTATCATATGTATGGATCTGCTGCATTTATGCAAGGAAACATAGTGGGCTATTTGGACAGAAGTAACATCCACATTGAACTACAGATACCCACTCCACTAGTATGTGTTCCTTAATATTCACCAGGCCTCATTGTTAGAATATTCACATCAGTCAAGGGAGATGTTAAATAGTGGGGTCACATGATATTTGGACTACTGTGTATCCCAGCAGAACATGTGCTGTTGTTCCCCCACCCCCAGTACAGCAGTGTTCCCGTATAACTGCTTTAACAGTAAGTCAGCAATGGTATATCAGCAGTCCAGGCAATCTCAGGGCAGTAACATAGAAATTGATCACACATTGTATGTCTCACTTAACGCAGGAATAACAACATACTTATGTAAGCTGCTGATTGTGTGATGAATGACTCCTCTCTGGCAGCTTGGGTGGCTCAGTGGACTAGGGAGTTTAGTATGGGTTATGGTGTTGATGGTTCTAATCTGGAAGTATCCACATCTTTTGCATGTGAGGTATTATTATGTTGGTGTTTTCACAGACTATCAGTCTGTGTGTGGTGTAACATTATGAACCTCAGTCACATTCTTCAGACAGCTGAAGAATGTCATGGGGCAATTTGAGTTAAATGCAGTACTGCAGAAATAGGGACATATGTCAGTGCCTGTAACACACAAACTCCTGGAGTGGACTACAGGTAGGTGTGGGCTGGAGTCACTTTATAAGTACTGAGCATCCCACTGGGCATGCCCATACACTTAGCTAAAATGAGTGCAATTCTGTTGCTCCCGTCACCAAAATGACTGTTATGTATAGATATGTCTCTGCATACAGACATGTAAGTATACATGTCAGCCTGTCACTATCTCTGTCACATGCATAGTATATCTATCTCTATGTATTGTCAAATAGATATATACCTCTATATATATATATATATATATATATATATATATATATATATATCTATATATAGCTATATATCAAAACAATACATCTCAGTCTCTCCCCATATATCTACATAACACATATACATATCATATATACATACACACACACACACACACACACACACACACACACACACACCTACATTTATATATACATCCCTGTTATATATATGTATTGTGATCTATAGTGTATACGGCTAGATAGGTAGGGTTTCTAATCTAACTCCAGGCCACTTGGTGTGTGTGTGTGTGTGTGTGTGTGTGTGTGTGTGTGTGTGTGTGTGTGTGTTTGTGTGTGTGTGTGTGTGTGCGTGTGTGTGCGTGTGTGTATCCCCTGCTAAACAGCTGGCAATCCATCAAGCGCTATCAACCTGCAATGACTATGCATTTTTTGGCCCTGTAAGTTGCTGCTGGCATCCAAACTGCCCTCTTCTACAAGGCCTGATGATTTCATCCACCTTAAGACTACCTGCTGCCAATGTAGTATCACACTTAACTCATGGCGGATGCAATAAGTACTGTGATTTATAGTGTATAAGACTAGCTAGGAAGGGGTTCTAATCTCATTCCAGACCACTTTGTATGTGTATATGTCCTTATGGCATAAATACGATCACCTCCGTATCTTAGAAATAGGTAGAGTTTTGCAGTATTTTATTTGTAGCAGGTGATGTGGCCCTCCAAATGCCTGCCCAGAACAAGTCCTGCTAATGTCATCAAGCATAATATGTCCTAAACTGATAGTACTAGCAGACATGAGGTGTGCTGCATGCATCATGTACTGTGATCTGTAGTGTGTAGCATTACATAGGTAAGTGTTCTCATCTACATACTGTACAGCCAACTTGCACTACGTGTGTGCCTTGCCATGTTCTTTAAGCAGTAATTGGAAGTGGTGATAGCCTCAATGTAACCATGTTTGTGTGTGGTTCTGTTAGAGCATTTTACATCATCTTATGGAACCATAGGATGTTTGAACTTCACTAGCATAATGGCTATACAGCTCTCACAATCCTTGAAAAATATATACCCATATTTACATTATCAGCACATATTGCCCCAGTCCATGAGGGACACACACACAAGCCCTGTGGTGAGATGATGGTCACCCAGCCAATTGTAAAGATGGCATGTGTTGAGGTGCACTGAGGTGCTCTGTTTGCCATTAGGCAGGGCTCTGTTTCAAGGGTGTGTTTAAGTCTGCTAGACAATCTCTCCCACCAGCATGTATTACTAACGTCTCATACTAGGTTAGTGTCCTTGCAGTGATTAATCCATCTACTATGTCTCCTATAGATAGGCAGCATTTACAATCAAACAGGGTTACACATTGTCCCATATGCAAGGCACAGATCACCTCTGAGTAGTCTATATGCCACATGCTACAATGACACTCAGTTCAGATGATCCCCATTGAACACATACTGAAGACATGAAGTCTCCTTGTGAGGAACCATACTGTTGTGTTCAATTGTCATTACTGCTTGGAAAGGCACATTACCAAATGGCCAATGCACTTAGATATTGGCATGCCAAGGGAAGAGTACTTGGAGGTTATGAGTATGTCACTTACTGGTGAGTATGCCCTCAGCTATGCCATATAATTCCTGCCATACCACTGTAGAGATGTGGTGATCTCAGGCACAGTAGGTGTAAACCTATGTGACCAGGTCTGTGGGCCCAGTTCTTTTACCCATGAGTATATACAACACAAGTTGTGGCTGATGTGCTACTTACCAGATACATAGATTTTACTGATGGAAATGAGACTACATATATATTTGCATGGAGTTTATGACCATTAATATGTCAACAGGCATGTGTTCCTCAATACCCTCTTGCAGGATAGTGATATAGCACACAGACTCTATGAGTGTTCACAATATGCAGGCATCAGCCAACATTGTTAGTCACAGACATTTAGTAGTCACTTGTATTGTGGTTAAATGGATTCCAAGCAGTAGAAGACCCACGGCTGAGCCCTGTTGAACACTGCTGCTTACAGATCAGCTATTGGAGGAAGATGTCCATATGTTGAGTATGTGTGCCATCAATGGGCCACTTAGTGACCCCTACAATAACAGTATCATGGATGCCTAAGTGAGTGCTTTGTAAATGTTGCTTGATCAGGGGATATAGTCAGACGGCTTGGCTTAGTCTAGGGGGTTGTATGTCCTGATGTTCCCTCACCCAGGTCCTTGGTGATTGCCTCGGAAATGTCCACCATGTGTAACAGTCATGATACCCCTGTCACACCAAACTGTGTATGGTCAAGTGTGTGTAGATCACATATATGTGTGCTGATCAGATCCATAATGATTATCCTATGGACATACATATATGGACACTTAGACAAAGAGGTCTATAGTTATGTTGGTCAGTGGATGCACCACTTCTCTGCAAGGGAATAACAGATGCCATTGTCCACTCATAGGTTCATAGGAGATTACTAAGCTAATGGCTTAAGGGCCTTTACAAGCTAAGTCAATATAACAGATTTTATCCAATACATAGGCCCTAGAGGCAAGAGAATGGCATGAGTTTGTGCCTCTGCCTTGAGCATCCTACAGATTTCCCGTGTCCATAAGAGACATAAGCACTACCTCAGGTGTCAATTTGCTATTCCCATCCATTGATCCTTCCCATCCATTGATCCACATTTTATTTGAAGAGAGCCAGGGAATGGCTCTACTTAACGTGAATAGGAAGCCTGTTCCAAAGAAAGAGCAATCTCTTTGACACAAATCTGTCTCTCCAGCATGTTTTTTTGAGTCACTGACTAAGTTTAGATCCCTAGATTGGGTGACTATTGTGCTGTTTGACTTGATGTGTAGGAACTCCATCAGGGCATGATTTGTGAGTACCTTGCAGGTCAGGCATAGGTCACCCCTTCATAGCTGATAGGAGAGGGAGTAAAGGGATAAGGCATTTAGTCTATCCACATACGACATGTTTTTGTTTACAACCTGTATTTTCTTTGTGAGGAACCTCTGAAGTCACTCCAGCTGCTGTAAGTGCCTAGTAGTCAAGTACATGCCAAATGGCACATTGTACTCAATAATTGGTCTAATGAAGACTGAGAAAGTACAGTTGTGTGCACTTGTCATAAATTTAGATGTTCGAGTATATTCACTGTTGCAGTCATCACCTGTGGGTTATCCCTGCTGTGGTAGCCATCGGCCGGCCTGAATACCAGAGTCAATGTTTTTGTGCACCGGCTGCTGTCGCCTGTAGTCTGACATCAGGTCATCAGTACTATAAAGCAAGGCAGCCAATGTCGTTACATCAGTTTTTATTGCCCTAACCCATCAAAAGCACAAGAGAAAAGAGAAAAGTGGTCCTGGTGGCTAAGAGCTAGGGGAAGATGTGAAAAGGGGGATGGAGGGAGGGAATCCAAGACTGCAACAGTGAATACACTTGAACATCTACATTTATGGTAAGTGTACACAACTGTGCTATTTTCTTCGTGTTTCAATGTTGCTGTCATCACCTGTGGGAGGATTCCCAAAGCTGAGGTAAAGGGTGGAAGGAAAGATAGAGTCCTAGGTATGGGTCAGGAGGCCCTGCAGAATTGCAGTTGCAAACCCTGCCCTAGACTTCGAAAAGAGAGGTAGGTGGTAATCTTTGTAAAGGTATGGACAGAGGTCCAGGTGGCCGCTTCCAATATGTCCCTGGTAGGTACTCCTCTGAGGAAGGCAGTGGAAGTGGAGGTTGCCCTAGTGGAGTGGGTATGGATTGACCTAGGGATGGGCTTCCCATGTAGTCTGTAGCAAAAATGTACACAGTGTGAAATCCATTTGGAAATGGTTTGTTTGGAGATGGGCTTCCCCTCTGCCCCTGGGGTAAAGCATACAAGAAGCTGGTCAGTTTTTCTGAATGGCTTAGTGCAGTCCAGATAGTATCTGAGTTGTCTGTGCACATTTAGTGAGTGTAGAATCCCCCCCCCCTTTTTTTTTGAGGGTTGGGAAAGAAGGGGAGAAGGTTTATGGCCTGGTTAAGGGTCACATCAGATACCACCTTGGGTATAAAGCAGGGATTAGTCCTCAGGGAGACTCTGTCTCCATGGAAAATTATGAAGGCCTCAACAGCCATGAGAGCTTGAAGTTCTGAGACCCTTCTGGGTGAGGTGATAGCTAGTAGGAAGGCAGTCTTCCAGGAGAGGTATTTCAATCCTGTTGAATTGGCAGGTTTGAAAGCTGGTAAGGTTAGTTTCTCTAACACATAATTCAGGTCTCAGGGTGGAGTACAGTTCTTCTGGGAGGCCTGATATTAGAAGCCCCTCTGAGGAATTGCTTAATTAAAGGATGAGAGAAGAGGGGTGGGTCTGAATCATAATGGGCAGAGATGGCCGAGGCATGGATTTTAATAGAGGAGAAGGAGAGGCCACTATTGAGCAGCTCTGCTAAATAATCCAGGATGAGAGGGATGGAAGGTTGGGGAGGTACTGCCCCCTTTTGATTGTTTCCAGGAGCAGAATATTTTCCATTTTCCTGCATAAGATTTTTTGTGCCGGGCCTTCTGATCTCTGTGATGATGTCCAGGACCTGTTTGCTTAACAGTGACTTCTTGTTAGTTTTTAGTGTATGAGCCATGCTGAAAGTTTGAGAGTCTGTAGGTCTTGGTGCAGTACATTCCCCCTCTCCTGGGTCAAGAGGTCTGACCTTAGGGGAAGCAGCTTGGGGAGCTGTAAGGTTAGACTGCGTAGTAAGGAGTACCAATGCTGTCTGGGCCAATCTGGTGTGATGAGGATGGCCTTTGGTCTCTCCTCTCTTATTTTGATCAGAACCTTCGGAAGAAGGGGCAGAGGAGGGTATGCGTACACAAAGACGGAGCTCCAGGGGAAGGTCAAGGCATCAACCATCCATGCCAGGAAGTGATACTCCCTGGTGCAAAACATGTGCAGCTGATGGTTGAGGTGTGAGGCAAAGGGGTCTACCTCTGAGGTCTCCCACTCCTGGGTCATTTCTCTGTGGAGCTGCCATTCATGAGGGTCCAGTAAGTTTCTTCTTAAGTGGTCTGCCAGTGTGTTGGTGATCTCTGGTGAGTACTGATTAATTAGGTGTAGCCCCATGGAGGTGGCTGTAAGCCACAGACTCATGGCTACCCTGCACTGGGGGTAAGATTGGGTGCCCCCCTGCTTGTTGATGTACCACATTACTGTGGTGTTGTCTGTTTTTATAAGGAGGACCCCTGACCTGAGATGGGGTTGGAAGGAAGTCAGAGCATTTTGCACTGCCATCATTTCTTTCTGGTTGATGTGCAAGAGAAGTTGCTGGGCATTCCAAAGGCCTTGGATACACCTGCTAGGTGAGTGCCCCAAGCTATGTCTGAGGCGTTGGTGGTGATTGTCGGGCTGGAAGGGTGGAGGATGAAGGGAAGACCCTTGTTCATGGCACAGGCCTCTGCCCACCAGAGAAATTCGTCCCTTATGCAAGGGATTAGTGGGAGAGTGGTCTCTAGGGCCTAAGAGTGTTGACACCAAAGGTTCTTTAAGTACCACTGAATCTTTCTCATGTGAAGCCTGGCGAGAGGGATGAGAAGGATGCAGGATGCCATGTATTCCAGGGCTTGCAGGAACTTCCTTGCAGTGAGATGATGTCTGGAAGACAGCTGGGTGAAGTAAAGAGGCAGGAAACTCTGCTTTACTGGGGATAGGAAGGCCATTATGGTTGCTGTGTGTAGCACAGCTCCCAGGAAAACAATTTTCCTGGTGGGGTTTTGCTTTGATTTTTTTCTAGTTGATGGTGAACCCTAGGGAAGTTAGGAGTTTTTTTGACAAGGAGGAGATCCTGGAGCAACTTTTCCTTGCTGTTCACCTGAATGAGGCAGTTGTCCAGGTAAGAGTAAATCTGTATATTTCTCTGTCTGCAGAATGCTATAGCTGGGGCCAAGCATTTGGTGAATACTCTGGGAGTGGTAGATAAGCCAAAGGGCAGTGCAGAGAACTGAAAGTGCTAATAGCCTGCTATGGAGTGCAGGAATTTTCTGCATGATTCCCTGATGGGGATGTGAAGGTAGGCATCTTTTAGGTCTAGTGTAACCAGCCAGGCATTTTGTGTGAGCATAGGCAGGAGCTGCTGCAAGGTTAGCATTTTGAATCTAGGGACAACCAAGGAGGTGTTCAGTTTGGATAGATCCACTCTTTTCTGGGAACAAGGAATAGTCTGCAGTAAAAACCTTTTCCTGTTTGATCCGGAGGGACAGGTTCTACTGCCCCCTGGGATATAAGGGTTTTTATCTGTTTTAATGCCTCTGCCCACTGGTTTGGGGGGAGGTTTGGGTACCATCTTGGAACTGGGAGTTCACTGAAGGAGAATCTGTATCCCTGAGAAATGATTTTTAATACACATTGGTCCTTGGTTATAGAAACCCTTTTGTCCTTGAAGAGGGTGAGCCTTCCTCCTAGTTTTAGATGAGTGAAAGGAGGGCAAAGGGGGGAGGGAGAGTCATTGTGAGTGCTTACCATAGAAGCTTGGCTTAGAAGTTCCTGCCTTCGAGGCAGAAGTAGTCCATTGTTTGCTTCTTTGCTGGCCCTAGGATGGGGGCCTGGATGTCCTGTCCTTGCGGGGCTTACTTTGGCCCTGTCTGCTGGGTTCAGGGAAGGCTCAGTGTTTAGTGGGGAAGTTCCTGCTAAATCTGGGTGGTTGAATTTGAAAGAAATATTTTACTGTTTGCATAGATTTTGCTTTGTCTTCCATCTTTTTAAGTACCTCTTCTTCTTTTTCCCCCAAACAGGCATTCCTTATCTAGGGGTGCATGTCAGAAAAATATGTATTAATATGTGTGCTTAATGCTAATTAGAAACTAAATGAGTTAACACGTTTTTTATTCTATTTTATATGCACTATTTTATATACAGCTTAGTTTTATATGAGACTAAAAGATGCTTTTGAAACTGCAGTGTGCTTTCTGAAACTTGCAAGATGCCCTCTGACCTAGTAACTGCTAGCACAGCAAAATTCATGTTTATGCCTTTTGGAAATATACTTGAGAAGCAGGTGATTATCTGCTAGGTCAGGAAGCAATGAATGAACAATGCCATATTCTATAATGTAATGATTTTGAGCAATTAGCTCTGTTCAAAGTATGAGAACACGCACAGCTGCAGAAGGAAGAGATAAAACAGACAAAGGACTGTTGGAGAAATGAACTGCAGTCTATACTTGCTTTGTGCTCAAATTAGCCGTAGTACCTTGAATGGTAACATTGCATATATCTAACCGGTGGTAGCCAAGGCCACATTGTTTTTCTTAGGAAGTTTCTCACAAAAATTGATAGTACAAGCAGAAATTTACAAAAACAATCACTACGAAATGATGATGTTAAAACTTGTGATTTACTATGTCAGCTTGGTAGGCAATGTCTTATTAGAAACTGTATAAAAATGCTTGCATTTCCTGATTCTAGTCAGACAAACTCTGTATTAGCACGTTTTTGTCTCCTTGCTGCAAGATTAAAGTGCCTTAACCTGAACCTACCATGTATTGATCATTTTTAAAGTATATTTTTCCTTTGACAGATTGGTCCTTTGGACCGGAAACTATATCTCTCAGGTCAGAATTGGGCCCGGTGGCATGAACCCATACGGAGAAGAAGCCACATCGGTTCTTCTGCTTTGAAAGACCTCTGACTGAATTGTCGTTCAAAAGAGGCCAGCCACTGTTTCTGATCTGTGATTAGAGGACGAGTCAACATTCCGGTGGGATCAAGACATGGAGGCTCAGGTAAGGAGGAATTTACCTTTTTCTGTTTTAGATCAGGGACTTGTTACAGTATTTTTGTTTTTGTCAGGGAGATTTGCATGTGCAGATCAGGGACAAAAAAGATTGCTGTCTTGTCATAGATCAGGGAAACAGAATAGGTAGGCAGTTATTCTAGATAAACTGTGAAAAAGTGTAAGTCCTGGTACCACATGATAAAAAGGGTTACGTAACAATTTCTAACTTAGCTAAGGCAACATGGGAAATCAGTGCATAAAAAGTTCCCGAGACCCGCCCTTAACCGAAGACGCGAAATATATGCAATTACAGCATGCCGATAATGTTAGGTATTATACAAAATGGATTAATAAATACAAATTTGATGGTAATTTAGATAAACCTTCACTTATTAAGCTTGTTAGACAACTTAAAACAGACGCGAAAGGTCAGCTAAAAAAGCAACAACAATTAGGAGTCCCTCAGGCATACAGGTGGCTTGAGGAAGCAAACCGCAGGGAACAAAAGATTAAAAATTCAAAAGCAATGTTTTTAGATAAAGAAGACAATAACTTGGTAATAGCAACAGCCCCTCCGCCCCCTCTGCTTCCCTTACCAGAATATGAAGCGAGTGGACAAGCTGATCCACCTCCGCTATACCCAGCTGTTCCTGCAAAACCAAAGCCATTTGTCAGAGATCCTATCGAGACCAGGTCTCGAGCTCGCAACTTAAGAGGGGATATTGAATTGTATGAAATAAATAAAAATTCACAAGCTATGAGTGAAGAAGAGATATGTCCACTCACAGAAGTACCAAATCCACAGGCAGGACAGGACCCAACTCTTCTAGTATATAGACCGTGGACACCGGAAGACATCCGGAAAGCCACAGAGGGAATTCTCCATCCAAAAGTTAATTTTAGAAAATTCTTAGAAAACCTACAGGGCATGAGGTTAAGTTACCATTTGAATGGAGAGGAAGTAGAGAAAGTAGTCAGACAAATCGTAGGTCCAGATTGGCACATGATCAGTGGCAACTGGAATCCCCGTGACGCAGAGCTTAGACCACTCCCACATAGTAACGCAGAACTGGACAACAGAGTAAAAGGTCTGACAGACCGAATCTCTGAGAAATAGAAGCCTAGGGCTGATTGGACTTGCATTAATCAATGCATACAACAAGAAGGTGAAACTGTTGATAGATATTATGCCAGATTATTAGAATGTTTTAATAACCATTGTGGAATGCAGGTACCTGAAGACCAAACACATGATTCCCCATATGAGCAGCAGCTAAAGAATGCATTTTTGAAAGGCAGTATTGCACCCATTAGCAGCTTTATTACAAAGCACATGGTAGATCATCATACAAGTAGATTACAGTCATTACTTGAATATGCTAGACATGCCGAAAGGCATTTTAATAGCAAAAAGAAAAAGAAAACTCAAGTGTTTGCAGTAGAAGACGGATCAGAAGTCTTTGTAGTACAAACTGGGAAGAAGGGTAAGAAAAATGCCCAGGGAAACAAACAATCTGATAAACGATCAGAGGACTTTGAAGAGAGAAAGAAAAGGGGTGAATGTTTTAAATGCGGGAAAAAGGGACATTTAGCAAGGGATTGCAGGCAAAATAAAAAGGTAACCACAGAAGACAAGGAGGGTGAGGACTGACTATATGGTAGTCAAGAATCACTGGAAAGGAATAAACAAGAAAAGACAAGTGCAAATGTGATAGAAGGGGTAGAGGACGTGATAGAAGAGGTAGAGGATGTGCATGAAATCACAGATAATGAAGAAAATGAAATTTTGGACTTAGCATTATTGAGCCTAGAGCTCTACTTAGCAGACACAAAACCGGAAGTTACACTTCTGGTAGAGGGGAGGGAAGTTAAATTCCTGTGTGACTCAGGGGCTTCTCGGACCCTGATACATCCTTCCAAACTACCAGAAAATTCAGAATCACTTGACTACGTATTAGTGAAAGCAGCTAATGGACAGCTGTATTGGGAGCCACTCTCCCACAACACAGCGATAACTGACCCAGTTTCAGGGATGACCCAGAAAAGCAAAATTGTTGTTTCTGCAAAATGCCCAGTGAATCTCTTGGGCAGAGACCTAATGCAGATATTTGGCATAGCCGTAGTTCCAACTATGCAGGGTATGGAAGCACAGTGACAAATGGATACTTTTGTAGTGCGACCGGAGGGTGAAACATTTTATTGGTACAGCCAGGACTTAGTTACGACTGGTCCAGGGGCAGTAACTGAAGAACTGATGAACGTAGCCATCAGTAAATCCCCCTCCCTTGACACTGATAAACAGCATTTGTTGCATTGCACTCTATATTACTGTAGCAAACCAGGACCTGATAAAGAATATGAGCAAGAACTGTTTAGAAACCATGCTAACAGATTAGTATTAAGAAATTTGTACTGGGACACAGAAGGAAACAGTGTAGTGAGCTGTTCATTGCCCCAGGAATTCCTAGCACTTTACAAATCTAATCGATTACCACATGTGAGTTTAACTAAAGATAGAAATGTGAAGTGGGCAGACCTAGGAGAAAAAGTCACAAGGTGGGAAAAGCAGACAGAGTTAGAACTTTCCGAACAGGGAGTACAAAAGCAGAAACTAAATTGGATAACGCAGACACACCCAACTATACACTCACAGGCAAGTGAGGACAGCTGAGTAGCACTCTTACTAGAGGAAGAGGAAAAAGCCTTACCAGACATACCAGAGACTATCTGGTCAACAGGGAAATCAGATGTAGGACTTATTCGTACAGCAGGACCAGTTACTATCACGCCAAAATCAGCATTTAGACCTCAAAAGAGACAGTATCCTTTGAGAAAGGATGCAGAAATAGGAATCAAACCTATAATAGCAGCCTTACTTAAGGAAGGAGTCTTGATAGAATCTCCTGATTCACCATGTAATACACCCTTATTTCCTGTTAGGAAAGCAAACGGAGAATGGCGTATGGTCCAAGATTTACAAGCTGTAAATGACGCAGTTATACCCAGGGCACCTACGGTGCCATATCCACACACTTTATTAAATGATTTGAAACCTCAACAAAAGTATCTTTCCATGGTAGATATTAGCAATGCATTTTTCTCAATACCGATACACCCTGACAGCCAACATTGGTTTGCATTTACATTTCAGGGGAAAAGGTATACATATACGCGACTACCACAGGGATATTGTGAAAGTCCAACAATATTCGCACAGGAAATGGCAAGTAACCTGGCGGGATTTATCCCACCGAAAGGCAGTCAGATTTTACTTTATGTAGATGACATTCTGCTGGCAGCCCCCACCCAGCAAGAATGCAGAGAGGATACCATAGCATTACTACAATTTTTAGCTACTCAGGGACACAAGGTAAATAAAAACAAACTGCAACTTTGGAAAAAACAGGTCAAATACCTGGGATATGTAATATCCAAAGAAGGCAGAATATTAGATGAAGACAGAAAAACAGCAATATTACAAGCACCTAAACCAACTACCAAGAAGGAAATGATGTCCTTCCTAGGTACTACTAATTTTTGTCGGAGTTGGATTCCAAACTATGCCTTGGAATCTGCTCCACTGACCAACTTGATATTCAAAAAGCCTATGGCAGCACAAGATTTATTACAGTGGACACCAGAAGCAGAATCAGCTTTCTGCAAATTGAAACAACTGATAGCTTCTTCATTGTTGTGTTAGCATTCAGTTTGGAGAATCATGTCCAGTCGTGGCAAAGGAGGAAAGGGCCTCAGTAAAGGTGGCGCTAAAAGACATCGTAAGGTTTTGTGAGATAACATTCAAGGTATTACCAAGCCCGCTATTCGCCGCTTGGCTCATTGAGGTGGTGTCAAGCATATTTCAGGGCTTATTTATGAGGAGACCCGTGGTGTTTTGAAGGTGTTTTTGGAGAATGTGATCCGCGATGCTGTTACCTATACTGAACACGCTAAGAGGAAAACTGTTACAGCTATGGATGTGGTGTATGCTCTAAAATGCCAGGGCAGGACTCTCTATGGTTTTGGAGGCTAAAGAGTTTGTAATTAGTTTTAGGATTACCAAACTATCATAAATGATTTTTCCAAACTGTAGATTGTAAGCAAGGTTATATGACATCAGTGTTAACACAACAGCATGGGGACAAACAGCGCCCCATAGCTTACTATTCATCACAGCTGGACCCAGTGGCACGATCCCTGCCCCACTGTGTACAAGCAGTAGTCGCAGCTGCAATGGCAGTGCAGGCTTCAGCCTCAGTAGTATTGTTCCACCCTCTCACATTGAGAGTGCCTCATGCAGTCGCGATTATTTTACTGCAAGAAAAAGTAGCATATCTTTCTCCTGCAAGACATCTTTCCTGTATGACTATACTGTTGAGCCAAACTCATATGACAATTGAACGATGCACAACTTTGAATCCATCAACCTTGCTCCCAACCCCTGCAGATGGCAAACCACACTGCTGTCTGCAGGAGATTGAGCAAAAGACACTACCTAGAAAAGATCTTACAGATGTTCCCTTGGATGATGCCGAGGTGACATACTATGTGGACGGCTCATGCAGGAGGGGTCCTACAGGACAGAATCTAGTGGGGTATGCAGTAGTTTCTAATACTGAGATTTTAGAAGTCTTTACCACACAACTTATCTGCACAAGCAGCAGAATTGATTGCTTTAACAAGGGCATGCACCTTGGCAAAAGGTAAACGAGTGAATATTTTTACTGATAGCCAGTATGCTTTTTCTACTGTACATGTTTTTGCGCAGCAGTGGAAAAATAGAGGAATGATAACATCTACTGGTATACCAATTAACCATGCGCAATTTATTTTAGATTTGTTAGACTCTATTCAGTTACCTCAGAAAGTAGCTATTTGCAAATGCGTAGCTCATACCAAGCAACAGGATAGAATTTCAAAAGGTAATGCGAGGGCTGATACAGCTGCAAAACAAGCAGCTTCAGCTTAAGAAGTATTTCTTTTGAGTGAGGAATTACAACCATCTGAGATTTTAGACTTAGAAATGTTAAAAACAATGCAGACACTTACTACAAATGTAGAAAAACAAAAGTGGATAAAACGAGGAGCAATCCTTGAGAAGGGACTGTACATCTCCAAAGAGAAGAAACCGATTTTGCCATCTAACTTGTTTAGATATGCAGCTTTGTTGAGCCATGGGCAGTGCCATGTCTCAACAGGGGGGATGGTACAGTTAGTGAATCGAGTGTTTACAATGTATGGATTTACAAACTACACAAAAAGGTTTTGTGCAGCATGTCATGTTTGTAACAAGCATCATGCACAAGGGGCATTAAAACTTAAGCAAGGGAGTTTCCCTACACCACTGTATCCATTCCATACTATCTGTATGGATTTTATAGAGCTGAACAAATGCGAAAATAAGAAGTACTGCCTTGTCATTATAGATATGTTTTCCAAATGGGTGGAAGCTTTTCCAACTAAAAATCCAGATGCAGCTACTGTTGCAAAAGTCCTTGTTAAAGAAATTATTCCTAGATTTGGCATACCAGAAAAGATTTATAGTGGCAATGGCACACACTTTGTAAATCAAACTATACAACAACTAAGCAGTTATTTCGGGATTTCTCTGAAAAAACATTGTGCATACCACCCCCAATCTGCAGGATTAGTAGAGAGGCATAATGGGGTTTTGAAAAACAAGCTCAGGAAATTGATTAGTGAGACACAAAAAAAATAGGTGCACTGTCTACTTCTGGCACTGTTGAGCATGAGAACTGTTCCAAATGTAAAAGGGTTAACTCCTTTTGAAATTCTGTTTGGGAGGGCATATTATACACCTCAGTGGAAACCTCTCATGCCTGCAGAGCAGGAGGCTGACAGTTCACTTGCAGAGTACATGAGGCGATTTTTGAATAACAAACTTTTGCAGTTAAATTCTGTTTCAGATAAAGAACAAACCAGACTATTGGAAGCAGCAATAGCCCCAGGCATATGGGTCTGGATGAAGGTTGTGAAGAAAAAGAACTGGAGTTCTCCAAAGTGGGAAGGACCGTACCAGGTACTACTGTCGACACCCACTGCAGTCAAGATCGCAGAGTGAGCATCCTGGATTCATCTGACACACGGTAAACTGGTTAAGAACTTTGAACTGGACAAAAACCTTGTTACTGTTGTACGGCGAGAACAAAATGACCAGGTATAGAGTAAATAGAGATGCAGAACAACCTCAGAAAATTTGCATAATTATTCTGATAGCTATACTGATAACATTGATCTTTTTGCTGTGGCCTTTCCTTTTCCCAGCCACAAGAGTTGAACAGAACAAATGTGATGCATTACTCATAGACTGGCATCCAAACTTTAACACTTACCAAGCAATTAAATATGTGTATGCTGAGACTTTTAATGTTTTGAACTGCTGGATTTGCACAGCTATACCAACAGCATACGGGGGATTATTAATGACTGCTGTCCCCCTAGGGGTCAATGAGACCTGGGAAAACTTGATTTTTGATACTACACCTGTGAAATTACAAGACAAAATAGCATTGTACCTACCTGTTACACAAAAAGGGATTGTATGTTTTTACAAGAATGACACTATTCAGGTGAGTTGGAGCAATTGCAATGTGACTGTTTCTTATAAATGTTATATTAAAGCCAGTAAGACTAAAACTATTTGTGATACAAACTATGATGCATATTTTGCGAAGATACATAGAAATGTTGATGAGATACAACATAATCCTGTTCTTTTAAAGCAGCTTTCTATTATTGATAAGAAAATGTTTCATGTAGGGCAAGCTTATATCAATACTAAAGTAGAGAATTGTTATTTTGTTTGTGGGAAAAAAGCATATAAATGGCTACCTGAGAACTGGTCCGGCAGTTGTTTTTTGGGTTACCTGGTTCCGGCCATACGACACACTGCAGCTTTGTCTCAGGGAAAAATTTGAAACGTCAGAGATGTCAGCAGTAAACCTAGAAGTCCAATTAAGAGACCTGAGAATCCAGTGGGACGAATCAAAGCAGGGTGGAGAAACCATAACTCCGTAAAGAACAAAGATAAACTGACACACATGGACTTGAGTGACACCATTATATCAAGGGCAGGCATAGCCCCTGCATATGGCGCAGTGAAATCAATTTGGGAGCTGAGAAAACTGTCTAAACTTCTCGAAGTTATGAGCAATGCAACTTTTTCTGCTCTCGAATTAGTGACTGATAAACTGAATGCTATGAGAACTGTGGTGCTTCAGAACCGCATGGCTCTCGACTTCACCCTAGCGGTGAGAGGTGGTATGTGCGCTTTAATCAAAGAAGAATGCTGTTCATATATTCCTGACAACCAGCATGAAATAAACGACCATCTTGAGGTGATCCAGCAAGTGTCGACCATGACCAAACCAGGCCCAAACCCTCTGATGGACTTTTTCCAGAATTTGTTTGGGGGTGGGGTTCCATCCTAATGAACATCCTGATTGCCATTTGTGTAGGATTACTCCTATTAAGAGCATGCATTTGTTGTGGTATTCCCTGCATGAAAAAGTTAATCAAAGATTTTATAGATATATCAGTTTCTGAGACTTTATATCAAAGTATTGAAATTGAAGAATTGTTGAAAAGTGAAACACTTTCATAAGTTTAAACTGAATGACTCTCTTAACTGCAAATCCTGAATGGAAGAGGTTAGGAGAAGAAGCAAACTGTTTATTCTTTTGAAAATAGAATTAAAAAGTATTTTTCAGGGGGAAATGTCAGAAAAATATGTATTAATATGTGTGCTTAATGCTAATTAGAAACTAAATGAGTTAACACATTTTTTTATTCTATTTTATATGCACTATTTTATATACAGCTTAGTTTTATATGAGACTAAAAGATGTTTTTGAAACTGCAGTGTGCTTTCTGAAACTTGCAAGATGCCCTCTGACCTAGTAACTGCTAGCACAGCAAAATTCATGTTTATGCCTTTTGGAAATGTACTTGAGAAGCAGGTGATTATCTGCTAGGTCAGGAAGCAATGAATGAACAATGCCATATTCTATAATGTAATGATTTTGAACAATTAGCTCTGTTCAAAGTATGAGAACACGCACAGCTGCAGAAGGAAGAGATAAAACAGACAAAGGACTGTTGGAGAAATGAACTGCAGTCTATACTTGCTTTGTGCTCAAATTAGCCATAGTACCTTGAATGGTAACATTGCATATATCTAACTGGTGGTAGCCAAGGCCACGTTGTTTTTCTTAGGAAGTTTCTCACAAAAATTGATAGTACAAGCAGAAATTTACAAAAACAATCACTACGAAATGATGATGTTAAAACTTGTGATTTACTACGTCAGCTTGGTAGGCAATGTCTTATTAGAAACTGTATAAAAATGCTTGCATTTCCTGATTCTAGTCAGACAAACTCTGTATTAGCACGTTTTTGTCTCCTTGCTGCAAGATTAAAGTGCCTTAACCTGAACCTACCGTGTATTGATCATTTTTAAAGTATATTTTTCCTTTAACAGTGCATCAATTGGTTTAGACTTGACATGATTAGGGAAAGGTTGTTCCTTCAGCCATGCATGTCTTCTGATAACAAATCCTGTCACTGCTGCCCTGCTGGAGGCTTCTAGGGCATCATATCCACATTGTGACAAGCAGAGTGTAGTAATTCTGCCAAATCCTTTGAGGTGGCACTGTCAGGGGAGGTAGCAATATTCTGTTTTAGTTGTTCCAAAGTGTGTTGTTGATATTTTAACATATAAAACTGACAGCTGAGTGCTCTGATAGCTAAGGTTGCAGAGATGTATACTTTCTTACCCATCTGTCCAGAGCTCTGGAGTCTTTGCCAGAAGGAAGAGGATTCTTTGCAGAACTAGTCTTAGCCCCTTTGGATCCCTGTGTAATGACCTCAGGGTCTGCAGCAGGGTTCCTGTACAGATATTTGTGAGAATCCTGTACTCTGTAGTACCTGTCAGGTTTAGCTAGGGCAGGAGGCAGGGCATCAGGGGCTAAACTGGATTCAAGGAAAACATCATCCACCACTTCTAGAATAGGTGGGATTGCCAGAGGTCTGTGCTGGGGCAGGTCCAGAAACTCTCTGTCGTTTCTTTGACTGTGGGTAGCCCTGAGATTCCCATTGAAAATGTTCCCTGATAGAGTGAAGGGTTTCCATGAAGGGGAGGTCCCCTGTAGGGGAGGCAGAGGGGATGGATTCCTCTGCATCTGAATCCTCATAGACAGTTAAGGGCTGTTGTTCCTATTCAAAGGCAAAATAATCAGATTCCTCAGAGTCCTGGTCTGTCATACTTTCTGAAAAAGGAATCCTTTCCCTTTTTGGAGTGGGGGCTTGAGTACCTCGGATAAGAGTGATGAGATCCTTTGCCATTTTAAGCATTTGAGCTTGGGGTGGGGGGAGCAGTAGCAAGATGGTGGCTAGAAGCAGATTTCCTAGGAGTGGCCTGGCTTTGAGGCCTAAGAGAATCCATCGGTCTCTTAGAAACAGTAGTCAGATGAGAAGACTTCTTTTGTCTAAAACCGGTAGTGCGAACGGCCTCCTTGGAAGCCAGTGCCTGCGTCACGGCTCTGCACCCAACTGAGGGAGAGACAGCCAAAGGCTTGGGAGACGAAGTGGATTTCTGTGGCATACCAGACTCCAAAAGTGTCTCTGCAGAGGCCTGTGTAGAAAGAGAGTTGGACATCAGGGGCTGCACCTCACTGAATTCTGGAGAACTGACGACTTGCTTAGTGGTAGCATTGTCAGAAGGCTTAGCCTTGTGTGGCCTGTCTCTATCTTTATGTTTTTTGAATGTTGGTGGATTGTTGGCTGATGGATGCCATATCAGAATTTGAAGATGGAATACGAAAATAATTGTCTACAAAAAGAGCTCTATGGTGAATGGTTCTCGCATTATAGAGGGCACAGAACCGGCAACAAGGGAGGTATTGGTCTGGGCCTAGACAAGTGATGCAGTAAGAATGAAAGTCTTGGTGTGGGATCTGCTTTCCACAGGCAAGACAATTGTTAACTTTTTTGGACATTGGTTAGAGCAAGAAAAAAGGGTCCCCAACGGGGTACTTGTCTTTAGACGTTTTCTGCTGAAATTCAACTTCTGGTAGCGACCAACTGGCACTCATGTGAACTGCTTCTGCTATGGGCTCCATGGCAAGAAAGACTGATGTAATGACGTTGGCTGCCTTGCTTTATAGTACTAATGACCTGACGTCAGACTACAGCCGACAGTAGCCGCCGCACAAAAGCATGGAGTCTGGTATTTGGGCCGGTCGAGGGCTACCACAGCAGGGATAACCCACAGGTGATGACTGCAACAGTGAAACATGAAGAACATCAGTGGGAATATAATTTTCTTGGATCTGGATGCCATACCTTTGCTTATAAGTTGTGCCATATAGAAGGACTTCCTCACCACTGTGGCCACATGAAAGTCAAAGTCCAGGCTACTATCTATTAGTGTACCTAGATCTCTCACCTCTGAGTCTACTGTAAGGGGTGTGCTATTGATATTGTCATTTGCTGGGGTATTTGACTTCCCAAAGTGTATAATAATGCATTTTTTCACATTTAGTTGTAGGCCATGCTTCTGGCACCAGTCATTTGCCTGATCTAGACCTTCCTGAAGGATATCTACATTGTTGGAGGGTTCAGTGATTGTGCTCAGCTTGCAATCATCCACAGACTTTGTCATCCAGAAACCTTCCACATTAGCCTTGACTTTGTAGTATCATAGGATCATAGGAGGTTACTAGGCTATTGGCCCTGAGGCCCTTATAAGCCTAGTCAAGAGTTTAGCCCATGTTTAGACAGATCAGCACCCAATGCCTCTGTCCAGCAGGGACATGGGTGGAATCCCAGGAGTATATTTTCTGTTTCCCATCCAGTTATCCAGGTTGCACTTAAAAAGGGGTAAAGAGGTACTCTGCTTGATGTGGAGAGGGAGTCTATTCCACTCAGCTGGGATGCAGTCACTGGTATCAGTATGATTGAAAGGTTTTCCCAGTGGTGTTAGTAATTCTTGTAAGGTCACATGTGGGATGCAGCTGGGAATATTAGCATGTCCAATAGATGCTGTGTGTCCTCCATTGAGAGGTCAGTTGTGAACTGCTCTGTAAATATGGAAGCTATGGAACAGTTTGTAGGAATGTCATGTGTCATGTGGTGGGGACAGTGGAGTGTAGTTGATGCAGAAAGTGTGGGACTAAAGGTTAGCTATGAATTTGTTGTTTGTCTTTCGGCTTTTTACCGGTAAGGGGTCACCACAGCGGAACTCCGGTCCGCTAATGATTGGCAGTATATTTTTATGAAATGCTGCGGTGCCAGCTCGACATTCAACCTTCAACGAAGGCACGCCCATTTACGCATGCATGTCTTTTGAGCGCTACCCAACCGTGAGGAGGACATGCAGACTCCACACAGAAGGAACTCTCAAGCCCAGCCGAGAATCGAATGGGAGAACCTCTTGCTGTGAGGCAACAACGCTACCGCCATACCACCGCGGCTGTCCACAGAGGTTAGCTATGAGTACAGACCCATTATATGTGGCATCATGATGTATGAGTTCACCAACAATCTGGGCCTGTCATTTGAGATTACACATATAACTACACTGTACGTTGTGATTCTGCTTTGTGTGGGTGGCTACTTTTGTCACTTACCATGCCTACACAACATGACAACACTATGTGCTTGTTTTAGCTGATGAGGGTGTGCCTCCATGTTAGGGGGGGGCACCCTCACCCCAACTGTCACACAGCAATGTCCACCTGTTATTGTACAGCCTGCTAATGGCAGTTGTTCACCAGTCAGGTTTGCTCTGCTGTGCTGAGCCTGTGTCCCTCTTGTCATGTACAGCCAAGAAGTTCATGCAGTTGTAATGCAGCTGGCATAATGCATGCGCGTACAGCTCTGCATACCTGCCTGTCTCATCTGAGAGGGGAGGTGTAGTCAAGCTATGTCAGTCATCTCACAGGAGGTAATAAATGGCTTTGTTGAATTATATATCTGTATTGTCTGCAAGGTGGGGGGGTTAGTGCTGGTATTTCTACTGAGACTGATCTGTGGCCAGATCCCACCAGGGAGGACCTCACATTGGGGGGGGGGCCTGTAGTGGTCACCAATACTGGTAAACACATGATGCAATATGTTGGTTCCTGTGTGGGGATGTCATGGCACTGCTCCAGGGTTTTGTAGGTAAGGCCCTGGAGTAACCTTTGGGCAAGTGAGCCATAGCATGACTATGCAACACAGTTGGTGGTCACTTAACGCTACCCCAAGCCATGGTGTAATGATATATCTTGACAAACACATGTATATACAAATATGCACAATGGGTGTCTGGATTCATGGAGCTGCTGCTGTAGCCGGTTATTGCTTCATTATGTGCCCATCCAGTACTGAATGGCACCTGCATTGTCTCTGGGAAATCACAGTGTTTCACAAAGTCTGGATGTGTATCTATCCTTAATGAGTATGTATACACCACATGCATTACCTAGAACACTGTCATTTTGAGGTCTGAAGATATGGATGGAATTGTAGTCTGGTGTGGCTGTGGTGTTGTCCACAGCCTTGAACCAAATGTCCTAGACTGCACATGTCTGCATAATCCAGGCTGGGGACACCTTCCACAGAGTGGGGTTCAGTGTTGCCATACCCATTGTGTAGCAGCATAACTATGATGTTGTATAAAAATGGTGTTCTCATTGCCAACATTACCCTCAACAGTCCATCTAATATGAATTATGGGGGTGTGAGCATCCTTGGCTGGTACACCAAATCCCAGGGGTGAGAGATGAAGACCATCACTGGTGAAGCACTGATGTCTGTTGAGCAAGGCATCCCAGGGAGACATGTAGTAGATCCCCTTACAATGACACCACACTCTAAGGCAATTATTCACTGCCATTGATGTCTATGTATATGCAGCCATCATCCTAGGTGAGGATCAACTGCAGGTGAGAGCTATGCACATACCCATGAAAGACACAGACTGGCTAAGCTCAGTCATGTGTCTGTATCTAGGCCAGTGGCATATGTCCCCAGTCGTACACACATGCAGGAGCTATGATGTCAACATTATGTTAACTGATATCCCATGACTTGTGGCAATGCGTGGTAAGGCCTACTGTATCAACCTACAGCCAGCTGTCTGTGATCTATCCCATATGTAGCCACTTTACACAGACATCAATGTCTCACGAGGAAATCACCTATGACTAAGAGATATGATGTTGTGTTTTTGCCTCGGGTGTTTGACTGGTGAGAGAGTGGTGCATGCAATATTATGTGTACTGTGCATTCCAGAGGTAGGATTCTCTGAGGTGTCTGTTGTCTGCCAGTGTGTCTGGTAAGGAGCTGCACACATGCAGATGTGTGTAATGTGGGTGTAGGTGGTGCAGAATGTGAACTGTGTATGTTGGCATAATGCTGATTGCCATATGTAATGACTGCTGTTGGGGACACCATGGCAGCAAGGTGTGAAATGCAGTCACATCTGCCACACATTGTGTTTATGTGTCATAGGAGTAGAGGCATGGGGACACTCCCAGAATCTCAGCAGTAAGTCCTGCAAGTTTAGGGTTAATGCTGCCACACCCTTGGGGTTGATAGCCTGATAAACAGTGTTAGTAGACACACTTTGTAGTGAAGATGTAGATGCCCATGAATGCATAGAGAACTTGTTAAACTTTGCTGACATTACATTGGCCTTGCTTGTGTATTATGCCTGTGAAGCAACCAGACAGCACACTGGTTGTTGTGTGACATGATGTGGGAATACAGACATGTGCTTTGGGTACATAACTGTACAGTATGACATGCCTAGGTGGCAGGTGGACACACATTGGCCAAAGGTGGCTAGTCTGCTTGCTGCAGTAGGCCTCACAGCCATGTCATGCAGATATCCACCAGTAACCTGTTGAAGGGCAGGATGCAAGACTAGCTGTGACATTGTCACCTATGATAGCTCACCACCAGTGTGCTGATTGTTTCAGAAAGACTTGACATTTATGTCACTGAACATTGTACAGCATATTGTGGTGCTACAGAACTGCTCCTAATCCTCCTGTTGTCAATTCCCTAGTGACATACCTCCAACCCTGGAACAGAAGGCATAAGACATGGAAATGCCAACTGAGTGCCCAGTATGCTCATCAAGGCATGTACCTGGAGAAGGGCATGTATAGTCTACAGAGCCTTTCATGATGTGGGACAGCTGTGTGGATGAACAAACAGACTGTGTCCTGCTTGACATCATGGGCATTGTAGTAAAGTATTTCGTGTTATGACAGAAAACGTATCGGAACATGGTATCCTATGTGAGAGTGGAGTCAGTGAGACCAGCAGTAGTAGTCACCATCCAATGCAATTTTATGGACTGCAGTCCTCACAAGGTGATTATGTCCTTCCAGTACACACTGCTTGGGTAGTGTCTAACTGCAGAATACCTGTGTAAAACCCACACCTTGCATGACTCTCTGCTTGCAACATGCTGGAAGTAACTGCAATACTTTCTTGCACAAAGGACAGCTAACATGTAGTGCCAAACAGTGTCCCTGGATCTCTGAGTTATGTCACATGAAATGCTATTAAAGGAGTTAGCATGGATACAAGCACTAACACTGTCGTGCACCTACTGACACTGGACCAAACACTGTTAATTTTGCTCAAGGCCAAATTATGCCTAGTGACTGTAACCAGCAGAGCCCACTGACTGTTACACTATGCAATGGATGACAGAAATATGACTCACTAAACCTACCTTGGCCTGACAAGGTGTTTGACGATAATAGTCCAGTAGGCCTCACAGGAAACTGTGCACATTATGTACAGAGTGTTATATCAGCTGGTGGATAGGCAAGTGTCTGACATTCATACTCTGGGAAGATAGCAATGGAAGACCTATGCTACAATGATGCCAGTCACCAGTGGATTTCACCAGTCTTCATTATGAGCATACCCCTTCTAGCCATTCCCTCTCTGCAGTCACAGCCACTGTCTGTGAACTCTCACTGACTACATTAGCAGGTGATTGCATATTAGGAGCTGTCACCGAATCCCATAAAGAACCAACAGTTATCCAGGATGACCTAAGACCCACTGTTGTCTGAGCCATTGACAAATACTAAATGCCAACAACTGCACAATACTATACTTTGGGAAGTAATCCACCCCTGGAAAATATTGTAGTGTTCGCACACCGCACACAGTTGAGCCATTACTCATGGAGTTATAAGGGGTAGCCTCGAGCCAGTAAACAGCTCTCGAGCTATTGAAGATGGTCGAGTCAGAGCCGAGGATCGGCTCCGATCCCAAACAGCAAGAAAGAAGGTGAGATGAAGACAACTAACATGGAACGTTATGGTAGGTACATAACTTCTTATACAGAATAGTTCCCCATAGCCAGCTGCTTGCCTTTTTAGCATGCTTCTCATCAGCAGGTGATTGCCTGTTGACCAGTCTGTGGTTCTGAATTGCTAATTGCAGCTAACACAGCTGTTTTGCACTATCATCAGTCAATGACATGCAACCACTGCACAATATATAAAGCCTTCATGTAGATTAGAGCCCCTTTCTGATATGTTGTGTTGTACATTATTGGGATGAGGAGACTACATCATCGCAGAGGGTAGGTCTGTAGCAGCAACTTTTACATACAGATGGGTGTGCTACAGGCTGCAGCTGCAGGTAATAGATATAGGCAGAGAGTGTGAACATTCTGGAGGACAATAAGCTGTAGGAGTAACTGTGGGAGCTGTGTCAGCCTTATTGTAGAGGCAGAGCCAGAGTGAGGGTACCCCTTCCACTCCAATTGAGGCTTGTGTTTAAGGTAAGTATATTAGGCAACTGTATCACTAACAGAGTACTAGGCAACATGTTTGTTGTGTCCTTGAGTAACATAGGGGATAAATGTAAGAATATGTCTACCATTTGGACAACTGTCAGGTCATGTGTTACAGTCTGGTAATAATTTGGACCATGTATGAAGGCATTCCTCAAGCAAGGACTTCAAATGTGTATGTTAGTTGTGCAGCTGTGCTAATCTGCACTGTGAGTTTGAAAGGTTAGTGTGGTGCACTCTGATATTAGTGGTCCTCATTTGCAGTACCCGAGTTGAAATTCTCTGTGGATGCATATTAATGCATGACGTGACACTTTATGCACACATAGTTTTGCCTCGGGAATATGTGGTGTGTTCTTATTTGCAGGCCTATGACTTAAATCAGTGAAAAGCAGACATTTCATTTGTGTGGCTATAGGGTGCATGCCTCAGTCATTGATTGCTGGCTTCACAATAATGTAATTTCACTGCTTCACACCACTGAATTTGAACCCAGGACTGTGTGTGGCTAAATGTACTGTTTGCAAGGCATTTAACAGACTGAGCTACTGATTCACTGCTGCAGCAGGTGTATTTACAAGATATAAGTGCACACATACAGGCTGTGACAAATGCTTATTACATCCATCACTATGTGCATGGCTTTATATGGATATATTTCCGCACCAGGGTCCCAGTTGAACATGTCTTTTGCCATTAATGCTTATCAGGTGTATTTCTACATGTTGCTGATAAAAGGACACATGCACCTGCTATCTCAGGCCTCACCTACATCCATCATTATGTGTTTGGCTTTCTAGTGGTGTAGTCTTGCACCAGAGTCCAAGGTATGCTTCCATTTTTTCCATTATTATTTAATCAAGTTTGTGCAACGAGGCGTGACACACAGCTCTGCTGATACCTGCTTAATGACTGTAACTGGCAATAACTATGTTTTGTTTAAACCACCTATTTTAATTAACAGCTGTGGGGTGTGGCAGGTTGATGCAGTGGCCTGCAGGTGCAATGGTCTTGGGTTCAAAATAGGGGACAGATGTTTATTTTGTACATGTTCATTATAATCTGAAAACACATATATTCATTATACCTCCATTTAGCTGAGCTTAGCGAAGCTGCGTGAAATGGCGCATCGCACAGTGTCTCACTAAAAAAATATAAAGAAAAAAATGGGGGATAGAAAAGTGGTGAAATGGGGTGCAAGCAGGGGGAAAAACATAGTGAAAGGCAGGTAGGGATGTGCAGTAAGGGTTTAAGAAATAACCATAGCTATCCATTTCTTGTATAGCAACAACTCTGAAGTTTGACAGAATTTGTACATGACTTTGGAGTCTCACCCCTAGAGAGAAGGGTGAGAACAATATAACTGCATTGTCAAGCCAGTTGGACCAAATTACGTGTGTTCAGTGGACATGTATGTGAAATGGACAGCTATGTATGGGCCAATATTTTTTTTGGGACAGGTGCCCATTTTTTTTAAGGTGAGAGTGGAATGTTGGGGAAGGGACATAGGTACATGAGGAGGAGGTAACTTGGTAGGTGAGGAAGCATTTGCAGACAGACAAGACAACAGACAGGGGTGGTGTGTGACACATGATGGGGGTGAACACCTTGGATGTGGAAGGTGTTGTGGAATCTCAGTCCCATGTGCCTCCGCAAGGTAGCAGTATGACTCAAGTCCCCACCCATGGGACTGTGTCAACCCTGCTCTGCTACTGCCCTGAGGGTGACAGTGATGGAGGCTGGACTCCGGGGAGAGGTTGCCCCACCAGGTTGGCCAGCATGCCCTCCATCTGGCGGAGGCAGCGTCCAAAACCACGGTACACAATCCTGTACACTGAAACCATCAGCTCATCATGGGTGACAATGCTTTCTCCATCACTGCTCCCAGAGGGGGCCCAGCCCCATCCTGTGGGGTGGGACTACCCAATGCCACAGGTAGTGCAGGAGCAGCAGAGGGGGCACCACCGGTCTGGGTCCCAGACATGCTAGCACCTGGTGCCATGGCTGAAGGAGGCAAGGTAGGTGGGTTAGCCGGAACTGGTCTACCATGACATGCTGTGGTAAATGAGTTATATCAGTAAGTTAAGGTTAGTAATAACCAAACCAATGTTAGTATTAACAGAATGGAACATAATGTGTATTAATCAAATACATATTAAGGTATATTATGTGTAACACAACATTAAGTAACAAAGCAGTTAGTTTAACAAAATATGTTAATATTGAATCATAATAAGTAATAATAAATTAAACTTTAACAAAATATAGTTAGTTTAACAAAATATGTTAATATTAAATCATAATAATAATAAATTAGAGAAGATAAGGGATGGGGAGAGAATGAAAACATTCCATTAGTGACACTGCAGATGCTATCCCTGAAAACACTGTTAATACATACTTATAGAGGTGTGTAGTGTCAGTTGTAAGCATAGTGACTACAATTCTCCTGTAGCTGATGTAGTACATACATACCTCTCAACCTGATAGCATGGGACAGTATGGGCCAAGCACTAACAAATGCAGGTACACAACTACGCAGAACAGTTTCACATAATGTGGACTTATATAACTACCAGGGTGTTCTGTAAATGGATTTGGTAATACATTGCATTCCATGTAATCCTTTCTCTGGTAATCATGTGGCAGACAGATTAGGCAGTTTTAATTAGAAGTCTTTCAGCTTTTCCCGGTTAGGGGTCGCCACAGCGGAACTCTGGTCTGCTAATGACTGGCAGTAATTTTTTACGGTGTTGAGTTCGATTAGGCAGTTTTAATTACATTATGAAAAATTGTGACACCTGAGAGGCATGTTTGTATACAGTAAGCAAACTAGACAGCCATCATGCCTTAGTTGGCAGGCATGGGAGTAGAACCCAATAGCTGTGACTGCAGGGGACATCTGCAAATAATGTAACAATTGACTGCAGCAACTTTGAACAGACATGCAATGAATACAGCCCTACAATATTGAAACAAATTTATTTACGAAACCACAATGCTGATTAACACTTTATTAGTATTGCTGATAATTCTGCGTGAAATCTACACACAATATTTGCTCATAACGTGGGCTACCTCAACCATATGCCTTTTGTTCCTGGAGTGGAAGAAAATGAGAGCTTTATATGACTGAAATTGGCCTGGAGACAACCTTGAACCATATTATGAGTTGAGCAGGACATTTTACAGGACATTCTTTTTGCATTCTAGAGCTATTACAGTTTTACACTTGACTGCAGTAACAGTAGATCACATATGCAATGAATACAACCGTAATGCAAATATTAAGACACAATCATTTAGGAATCCACAATGCTTCTTAACACTTTATTGGTATTGCTGATAATTCTCTGTGAAGTCCGCACACAATATCTGCTCATAGAGTGGGCCACCTCACACATATACCTTTTTTTCTTGGAGTAGGATGAACAGAGAGCATTATGTGACTGAAACTGGCCTGGAGACAGCCTTGGACCATACTATGAGGTGAGCAATACAGTTTTCAGGCCATTAGTTTTGCATTCTACAGCTATTACAGTATTACACTTGACTGCAGCAACCTTACCATAGACATGCAATGTATACAGCTCTACTGCAATTATAACTCCACAATCTTGCTTTACACCTTTTTGCTTACTGTTATTGGTATTATTATTTATTGCAATACAGTTGTTATTGTTCATTTATTGCACTACAGTTCTAATTGCCCATTTATTGCACTACAGTTTGTATTGTTTATTCTTTATTGCAGTACATTTTTTTATTCTTTATTGCTTATTGCACTACAGTTAGCATAATAAATCCGTACTTACCACACTCATAGCACAATCTGGTCAGGTGCCCGGCATGGGACTTAACATTGCAAGTCCTCTCAGCTGCAGCTGTTGAGAGAGAAGCACACCATTATGCATGCCAATTTTGCACACATTCAGCTTGCATTTTGGTAAAACAGTGGAAAACATACTTACATATTTGTGGGGCATGCCCAGCCCTAGCCTCTTGGACCCAGCTGTCCGTCTTTCTCCGCTTCAAGTTGTCATAGTGGTGCCGACACTGTTCACCAGTATGGGGGATACCAGTAGCACTGGTAAGTTCCCTGGCTAACCAATCCCAGGCCTCAGCCTTACACTCTGAGCCCTGGTAACCACCCTGCAGCAGCATAGGTTCATAGTTGCATATCAGGAGCCCAATAGAAACCTTGGACTCCTGCACACCCCACCTCTGCACCCAAAAGCATGCACCCTCTCCAACACCACCTGGCATACCACCAGATAAGCAGACGCCAACAAATAGTGAAGAATTCCCACCTATTATTTATTTATTTATTTATTTATTTATTTGCAGTTGTTTAACCAGGATAGTCCATTGGGCCTGAAGAACCCGTTTTCAATGGAGTCCTGGGGATTACATAAAGGTTAATATACAAACATAGATTACATGAAGATTACAGAGGTAAACAAACTAAGATTAATATACACACATAGAATGCATGAAGACTACAGAGGTAAAACAGACTGATCAAAAGTATTTCAGTCAAAGTTAATAATAAATTTTTGGACAGGTAGTTGGATTCAATAAGGAAAGGAATTGCTGGATACTAGTAAGGAGTTGTATAATAGAAGGAAGCAAGAATTTGTTACCTGGGATTTGAGAGAAGGAAGGAAGGAGAGTTGAAGTAAAGTGTAAGTTATGAGGGATGGGAGCAGGAGCATTCCCATGTGGAAGTTAGATGAGGTGGAGTGATTTTTAAAGGATGGGAGGCTAGTAGTGGTACGGAATGGGGGAAGGGAGTTCCATCAAGAGAGTGTGAGAGGAGGTATTGTCCTGGGGGGTGGAGGGGTCTGTAAACTTCTATAAGGTTTTGATTGTTAGATCTGAGAAGCCTTTGTGTATGGTGCATTTTAAAGGTAGTGGAGAGGGAGGGACATAGGGATGGCTGGAAAATGAGTTTATGAGCATAGGTGAGCTGAGTGTAGGAGAGGTAGTTGGGAAGCTCAAGCCAGTGTAGTTTGTGAAGAGATTCACAGTGATGGGTTGATGATTTGTTGCTAGTGGCGAATCTGGCTATTTTATTGTAACAAGAGGACAGTTTGGTTTTGAGAGATAACTGTAGGTTTGTTAGAAGAGTTTAGTAGTTGAGGTGAAGAACCGATTGTGTCGTAGAGCATGCCAAGTTTTTGGTGTTTTTTTTTTGTTTAGTAGTAGATGGGAGTTAAATTTGAGCCTGTCATCTATTTGAACTCCTAGTAGTTTGGTTTCAGTTACCAGCTCAAGAGGTGTTGTATTTTGGCTGGTAATGGAGAATAAAAATTCTTAGTTTTAGAGGAGGTAAAAATCATAAGTTTAGTTTTTGCAGCATTGAGTGCTAGATGGTTGTCTTTCATCCATTGTTCTGTGGTAGAGAAAGCATCTTGAGTTAGTTTTAAGAGAGTTGGTATGGATGGGGCAGCACAGATGATTGTGGAATCATCTGCATATTGGATAACGTTAGCAAGAGGGACAGAGTGGTAAAGTCATTAATGAAAATGTTGAAGAGGAGGGGGCCCAGTATGGAACCTTGTGGGACACCTGTGGGGGTGTTGAGGAAGGAGGAGGTGGCCTTATTCCATTTGACTGCTTGTTGCCTATTGGAGAGATAGCTGGTAAACCATTTGAGGGAAGAGGGAGAGGTTTAGGTTAGTTAGTTTAGTAAGAAGTAGGTTATGAGAGATAGTGTCAAGGCCTTAGAGATTGAGAAGGATGGTAGATACAGTGAAGCCAGAATCTCTAGCTTTATTCACAGTTTCAAGGAAGGAAAGGAGGGCAGTCATAGTGCTATGATGGGGTCTGAATCCGTGTTGGGTAGGAGTTAATAGGTTGTTGTCTAAGAGATGGGGGAGGAGCTGAAGGTGGATACATTTCTCTAGGACTTTAGAAATGGGAGAGAGGATGGCGATGGGACGGAAATTGGAAATATTAGTATTATTTCCTCCTTTGTGCAGGGGAATGATGTAAGCTTTTTTCCAGATTTCAGGAACAAGACCTTCTTGGATAGAGCGGTTGATTAGGATGCTGATAGGGAGGGCAATGGCTGGGGCATTGGTGCATGGTTTTAGTTTCTGCAGGAGTTTTCTTATAGTAGAAGTAGGAATAGGTTTAATGAAAAATGGTGGGGGTTGAGAGTGTGAGGAATGAGAGAAAGAAGTTGGGAGGGGAGATGGGTGAGGAGAAGTGGAGGTAGGAGGCAGATTGTTATTTGAAAAAGAAGAGGTAAGTTTGGAAATGGAGTCAATGAAGAAAGAATTGAATTGGGTAGCAAGATCAGAGTCTTGTACATTTGGGGAGGGGTTAGGGTTTTCTGTAGTACCAGGTTTTAAGAGGGTAGTTATACCTCTCCAGAACTTTGTGGGTTGGTTTTATGGTTGCTTTGAAGTTGGACAAAGTAGTTCTGACGGTCTGCTGAGATAAGCTTTTGTATTCATTAAGGTTAGATGTAGATTTGTTCCTCTGGTATTGTGTCCAGGCTTTATCTCTAAGTCGCATGGTGGCTAGTGTACTTTTAGTAATCCAGGGGGTGGCTTTCCTTTTATTCTTTATTAAGGAGCATGAATATTTAGGAGATGTAGGAAGGTTGTATTAAAGTGAGTTATTGCATTTGCAAGTGGTAGAGTTTTTAGTGGGTACCAGTTAAGTGATTTAAGGGTGTCAGTGAAAGCTTCTGGGTTAAAGTTTCTATGACTTTGGGTAGTTAAGTAAGTATGAGTAGCTAGTAAGGCGTCTAGTGAAGATGGGAAGGTGGTCACTGAGGGAGTCAGGGAGGGTTCCACTGTCAGGATAGTTGAGGGGGTGGGAGACTAAAATCCAGTCTAAAATGCTGCCACTAGTGAAGTCTTTGGATGGCCTAGTTATGGAGTTGATGAGTTGAGAGTAGTTGTATAGGTTGATGTTGAGGGGGGACTGAATGGAAGACCAATTAATATTGGTGTCTCCCATGATTATAGTTTCATTACAGATGTTAGTTGATAGCCAGGAGAGGATTTCTTTGAGTATTGGGACATTGTCTCCGGGGAATGTAAAGAGAGGCTATATATATAAATTTATGTTTGTTTAGCTGAAGATGAGCTAGTATTAATTCTGCATTAGTGAACCTTGGAATGGCTTTATTGTAGGGTGTTATAGATAGGGAGGAAGAGTAGATTAGAGCCACTCCACCACCTTTTTATGGGTTCTGTCTGTTCTGATGATAGAGTAATTGGGTGGTAATATCTCTTCATTTTTTACATATGGTTTTAGCCAGGTTTCAGATATAGCTAGGATGTCTGGTTTGTTATGGAGTAGCCAGGCATGGAGATTTGGAATTTTGTTAGCTAAACTTTGTGCATTAAGAGATGCAAGTAGGATGGATTTATTTATTGAGGAGGAGGGGGTTGGGCCTGGGTTAGGGTGTATATCACCAGATAAAAGTATGGAAGTTAGAAGTTGAGTTAAGTAGTGGAGGTATTTGGATTGTTTTGATTGAGAGATATAAGTTGATAGAGTAGTGGGAGGTATGGAGGGTAGAGTAGTTGATGAGGTTTTAAGAGGGGGGAATAGTCTGAAATGAAAACATAGTTTATTGCTGAAGGGATATAGTTCAGGGGAGATTGAGTTGAAGAAGTTGGATTGTGAAGTATGGAGAGGGCAGGTTGTTCGTGAGAGTGGTGAGTGGGTGATGGGATAAGGTTGGGTAAGACAGTAGATATAGGTAAGGGTCAGGAGGAGTAGTAGTTGAATTGGGAAGGATGAGTATTTTATAAGCATGTTAGGGTATTGATAAGCAATGTAGTGGTAGAGAGTAAGGAGGAGGGAGGGATGTGTATGAAAGTGGGAGGAGATAGGAAGAGGAAGGGGTGGAGTTTTGAGGTTGTATGAAAGTGGGGGGAGTTGGGCAGAGGAAGGGGTGGAGTTTCAAGGTTGGAGAGGAAGTAGGAGTGGTTAGATGGTATAAATGTAGATGCACTGGGGGTGGGGGAATAGAAGTCAGAAAGGAAAACTATCAGCAATGCAGTTAGCTACAGGTTAGAAAGTTAGGATCTGTGTGGAGAAGGTCTGAGATGGTACAGGAGTCTACCGAAAAGGAGAGCCAGAGGGGTAAAGTATTGCAAGGGCACAAGGTGAGTGTGAAGAGGGTCAGGTCAAGGACATAAGAAATTAGTGTAGATTACAGAGGTAGAACAGAGAGAGGCAGAGAAAGATGGATAGGATAAAGGTGCCACCTAGTGGGAAGATCTGGATAATGTAGGTAAGTGTGAAGGGAACTAACTGGTGTAGAACTGTGGTAGAAGAGATGTATAGTAAGAGAGAGTTTAGGTAAGAGGTAGAGGTGAGTTGGCTGTTGGGTAGATAGAGAGGAGGGGCAAAGGGAAGCTGGCTGCTCAAGCTCACTGCGAACTTTGGAGCCCTGAAGCAAGTAGTAGACAGGGGTCTGATTTACAATGTGGACTTAGCCCATAACATACTTTCTTTCTTCCTTGATAGAGGGTGCTGAGAAAAGAAGCTGGTAGATGAGGTCGCTGGACTTTGGATGGGATTCTTATCTCACCAGGTAGGTAGTGGTTATATGAGGAACAGGAGAAAGTTGAGCTGGGTACTTTGGGGAGAAAGGGAGACAAATATACAGAAGAGAAAAGTTAGTATTCAGCATATATATAAGTAGTATAAGCTAGCAGTAACAAATGCAACATATCAAACATTCACATTTAAATATGAGGTAGGTACATATATTTATGCAATCTAAGCATGTCTCTAGCATTTCAAAGGAATAGCCTTCATGGTAGTTGCAAATACAATAATACAACATTTGAATTTAAGTATGAGGTAGATACATACATTTAGGCATTCTAAGCATGTCTCTAACAAATCAAAGGACTAGCATTCAGGATAGTTGCAAAGGAACAAAAAATACAGTGAATAAGGTCAGCATTTAAGCAGTCCAGGCAAGATAGGATATTTGTTATTCCACTAATGGCCTGTAAGTGCAAGCTGATCAATAAATGAGGGGGCCCCCTAAGGATATTTGTCTGGCAGTGCAGCATGAATTCCCTTAAAATCTTGGGGACAGTATTTTCCTGGAAGCTACTTAAATAGAGCAACGTTGTCATGTGCCAGGTCCCAGAAGAAAATACCCTTTGCAGATTTAGTGAGTTACCAGTTTTATAATTTAATATAAAGGTAGCTATGTAAAGTAAATGATTAAAGGAAGAATATGTTCAAACAGGAGTAGGAATGGTGGTACAACTACAAACCGCCATTACAGGCTGTTAATAGGATGGAATAAGCGACTATAGTACACTCAGTCAAGCTTCTCAGGTGAAGCATGTTCACTTCCAGTCATACATGGCTGTGAGCCTAAACTAGAGTTTCCCAGGGATTCAGATTAGCTCCTCATGGGTGGCGTAGCTGTAAAAGCCATTTCAGCTGTACAAGCACAAGCATTAATCACTTTTAAATTATCACATTCACAGTCGCAACAATCATATGCCTTTAGGAAAGGGTATTAACCTGTACGGCTGTGAATATTGTAAGACCCACCGGACTGTTTCGACTTGCTCCATGTGGGTGGCGTGGTTGCAAACAGACGATTCAGCTGTAAAATCGCTGTGAACTTTAGGTTGGTCAAATTCACAGTCATATAATTGCAGGAACAAGTGTTCGCTTGCAGGTTTTGATCAAATTCTGTAATTAGACTGTAATTAGAGAGAAAAAAACTCAAGACAGAATGCTCGGTCTCATTCCACGTGGGTGGCGGAGTTTACAATGGCCGTGTGGGCTAAAATATTAATACTACTTAGGAGATGGGCTATATCCAGAGTTGTTGGCCATTACATGCAGGGAACAAGAGTTTGCATGCAATTGTACATGTACTAGGCAAGAAAGTTATCAACTCCGTTGTCGAAATAACAACCTGTCCAAGTTTAAAACAAATGGGCAAGGACAGAGAGCACACGGTCACAAGAACAGCTACAACATAGTACAGATAGACCCAGAGTATCCCGAAACAAGATAGCGAACTTGGGGTTTAGAGACAGCATAAGCCTAATCCTTCATGTGGGTTACCAATACTGCCTTAGCAGAAGCAGAATAACCAGATATAAAAGATCCCAACCTTGCCAGCGTGAGAGGAAAAACTATTTTCCGCAGTCAAATTACAAACAATAACTAGGCAAAGTATGCAGTCATTGTTGCAGAGCAAAACCGCTATACATATATCGCCAGGTACTAAGACAAAACCATCAGTCCACAGTAAACGCTGTAACAATTAGACGACCATGTAATACGCAAATGCATACAATTATAGTAAGCCAGGCAATGAGACCACTAACACCACTTACCAGGGGCAAAGACGCCAGGGCAGAGCGGACAGCAGCCAGGGACTATTGTAAGGTGAGCTAACAAAAGATGGCGCCTCATAGGTCAAGGGGTATAAATAACTTCCCCGGGAACTAGAGGCAAGGGGGAAAGGTGTGGAATAGATACAGCTGGGCGGGGCAGGTTACAAGCCACTCCTGAGAGGTTAAGTGGCTATTCTACAACCGGAGGTATAGAAGGGAAGTAAGTTAGGAGGGATAGAACAGGAGGGGGAAATAGAGCAGTATAATGGCAGTCGCTAGATGAGAGCTCTATATTGACACAGGGAATAGAAGTCAGAAAGGAAAACTATCAGCAATGCAGTTAGCTACAGGTTAGAAAGTTAGGATCTGTGTGGAGAAGGTCTGAGATGGTACAGGAGTCTACCGAAAAGGAGAGCCAGAGGGGTAAAGTATTGCAAGGGCACAAGGTGAGTGTGAAGAGGGTCAGGTCAAGGACATAAGAAATTAGTGTAGATTACAGAGGTAGAACAGAGAGAGGCAGAGAAAGATGGATAGGATAAAGGTGCCACCTAGTGGGAAGATCTGGATAATGTAGGTAAGTGTGAAGGGAACTAACTGGTGTAGAACTGTGGTAGAAGAGATGTATAGTAAGAGAGAGTTTAGGTAAGAGGTAGAGGTGAGTTGGCTGTTGGGTAGATAGAGAGGAGGGGCAAAGGGAAGCTGGCTGCTCAAGCTCACAACTTTGGAGCCCTGAAGCAAGTAGTAGACAGGGGTCTGATTTACAATGTGGACTTAGCCCATAACATACTTTCTTTCTTCCTTGATAGAGGGTGCTGAGAAAAGAAGCTGGTAGATGAGGTCGCTGGACTTTGGATGGGATTCTTATCTCACCAGGTAGGTAGTGGTTATATGAGGAACAGGAGAAAGTTGAGCTGGGTATTTCTTTCTTCCTTGATAGAGGGTGCTGAGAAAAGAAGCTGGTAGATGAGGTCGCTGGACTTTGGATGGGATTCTTATCTCACCAGGTAGGTAGTGGTTATATGAGGAACAGGAGAAAGTTGAGCTGGGTATTTCTTTCTTCCTTGATAGAGGGTGCTGAGAAAAAGCTGGTAGATGAGGTCGCTGGACTTTGGATGGGATTCTTATCTCACCAGGTAGGTAGTGGTTATATGAGGAACAGGAGAAAGTTGAGCTGGGTATTTCTTTCTTCCTTGATAGAGGGTGCTGAGAAAAAAGCTGGTAGATGAGGTGCTGGACTTTGGATGGGATTCTTATCTCACCAGGTAGGTAGTGGTTATATGAGGAACAGGAGAAAGTTGAGCTGGGTATTTCTTTCTTCCTTGATAGAGGGTGCTGAGAAAAGAAGCTGGTAGATGAGGTCGCTGGACTTTGGATGGGATTCTTATCTCACCAGGTAGGTAGTGGTTATATGAGGAACAGGAGAAAGTTGAGCTGGGTATTTCTTTCTTCCTTGATAGAGGGTGCTGAGAAAAGAAGCTGGTAGATGAGGTCGCTGGACTTTGGATGGGATTCTTATCTCACCAGGTAGGTAGTGGTTATATGAGGAACAGGAGAAAGTTGAGCTGGGTATTTCTTTCTTCCTTGATAGAGGGTGCTGAGAAAAGAAGCTGGTAGATGAGGTCGCTGGACTTTGGATGGGATTCTTATCTCACCAGGTAGGTAGTGGTTATATGAGGAACAGGAGAAAGTTGAGCTGGGTATTTTCTTCCTTGATAGAGGGTGCTGAGAAAAGAAGCTGGTAGATGAGGTCGCTGGACTTTGGATGGGATTCTTATCTCACCAGGTAGGTAGTGGTTATATGAGGAACAGGAGAAAGTTGAGCTGGGTATTTCTTTCTTCCTTGATAGAGGGTGCTGAGAAAAGAAGCTGGTAGATGAGGGTGGCTGGACTTTGGATGGGATTCTTATCTCACCAGGTAGGTAGTGGTTATATGAGGAACAGGAGAAAGTTGAGCTGGGTATTTCTTTCTTCCTTGATAGAGGGTGCTGAGAAAAGAAGCTGGTAGATGAGGTCGCTGGACTTTGGATGGGATTCTTATCTCACCAGGTAGGTAGTGGTTATATGAGGAACAGGAGAAAGTTGAGCTGGGTATTTCTTTCTTCCTTGATAGAGGGTGCTGAGAAAAGAAGCTGGTAGATGAGGTCGCTGGACTTTGGATGGGATTCTTATCTCACCAGGTAGGTAGTGGTTATATGAGGAACAGGAGAAAGTTGAGCTGGGTACAGGGACAGCAGCCAGGGACTATTGTAAGGTGAGCTAACAAAAGATATTAGCCTTAATATAGTCTGTTTTCCCACCCTTACATGTCATTCAGCAACATTCAAAAAAGCGCTGTGTTGGTTAGCATCTCATAAACCAGCTAAGCAGAGCTGAACAGTGCGGAAACTCACAGAGCCATGGTTTTAGTGAAGTTTAGCACTGCACAAACTGTAGTTGCCATTAGAATGTTTAGGCAGTGCTTAGCACTGTGTAACACTGCCATATTTATCATTTTTTTATTAAATTAAACAAAAACAGTAAATTAAATTACAGACATGTTATGATTGCGACAGACTCCAACCCAGGATTTACTAAGCATTAGGCTGTAACTCTACCCATTTAGCTACTTGGATATTATGAAAACTAGTATACCTTCTCATATACTACTAGGCTACCTATTAGTGTTGCTGTGCACCACACTGAGGAGTGCAAACAAGCTTAAACATAATCAGAAATAATTAATTAATTACATCCAGTTTCTATTTTTAGATGTCTGGCAGATGTCGGCTATGTATGCATGAGTACCTCTCGGCTTTGCTGTGCTTTGCACTGTGCAAACGGCAATTAAAAGAAAAAAAATTAAGAAAAAATATGATAATTAATTACAGCCAGTTTCTACTTTTAGATGTGCAGCAAATGTCATCTGTCCATATTTGATCTCAGCTTGGCAATGCTGTGCTCCGCGCCCACCACATAAACAAACAATAATGAAAAAAAGATTATAAAAACAAACACATATTAAAATATATTACACATTTAAAATACCTTCACAGCATTTCAACAGTAGTGGAGAACATTACAGGGAGCCTCACCCTGTACATAACGTCTGACCAGGCATCCACATCTACGGAATAGCCACTACACTTCTGCCTATGTGGATTCAATATCCCTGTTCCTATGCTCTCCCTTAGCAGTGCACCATCATTAATATGCGTGGTGCTCTGCCGAGGGGGAACGGTGTCTGTGCACATGGGTAGATTCCGTGTAGGCTCTATGTGGAGCCTATATGGATTTTATTAAATCCTGGGGATAGTAGCACTTATTAAGTTTAATTTTGTTGGCTGCCTAAAAAAGCAATTACTACAAAATGGAAATCAAAATCTATAAAGTACCGAATAATGTAAAAGAGACAAAAGAGGAATTTTTAAAAGAAGGAAGGAGCAAGTTGCATACAAATAAATGGAATTTGTGGGAGCAATATATGCAGAATAATGTTTAAGAGGAGGACTGAGGTTTAAGGAAGGCATGAATTCAGAAATTATATAATGTACAGAGTGTCAGTTGTTATAAAAAAAAGAAAACAATATTTAATGTCCGAAAATGGAAATAATAATATTTTTAAAATTTTCTATTAATTCATGTTTGCTGCTAAGTTAAGTGATAATTTAATCAAATTCATATTGCCCAGCAAATGTATTTTGATTTGTTTCATTTGGATGTTCATACATCAACAACTGCTCCTCCTGTTGTATCTGTTTTAGAGAATGTTTTTCTCACAGCTTGTAGTTTACCTGGCAGTCAACCTCCTGCCTCTAGGAAGTCTTGACAGGTTATACAGGATACGACTAACAAATACTTGTTTTCTAACCCTAAAAAGTCCCCTGCAGTGATTGCCTCACCCAAAACTGCTTCTAATAGAAAAATTGCTAATGGTAATCCTATTCCGTCTGACAAGGGTGGGAAGTATTTTGATAAATTTGGAAGAATAATATTTGGAAAATTTAGAAAATAACTCTTCTTCCACTTCAACATCCATAATTTTAAATTGCCAGGCTCACTTGTTAATGTCTTACTTCTATTTTTTGAGATTAAGAAACAGTTAACTGTTAACAGTTCCTCTTCTGAGGTATTATATTATTTGAGTGCATCTTTCCTACCTGCTTCCCATGTAATTGAACATGTCTTAAAGTGTTGTTATAATGCTGCTCAAACTGTCTTTAGGGCTGCTTGCTTCTGGGTCCAGTCATAAGAATATTTGCCTGGCATTTTACTCAAAATCTTCCTGAAGATGTTACAACTATGATTTTAAGATTTGCCCTGGACAAGGAAGCTTTGTTTGGCCCTTCTTCTGCTAAGGTACTTAAGAGATTTGATGAGAACAGAAAGTTGATTCAAGGGGTGACCCAAGTTTTCTTGCCTTCCTTTTTTAAGACAAATATTTTTTTCTTCCACCTCATCTTCCTTTCCCAAGAAAGCATTTCAAGCAGCAAGATGCCTCCAAATAGATTTTTAATAAGCATTAGCAAGAGTTCTCCAAAATAAAAGGAAAGCCTATCAAACTTAAAGACAGTACAACGTGTCAGAATGAGTATTGGCCTGTTTAAGCAACCCCCAACCCTGACATCTCTCCCTTTCTCTGACTCTGCATCTTCCCTTGTGGCACAAGATTGTTTCAGACAGCTGGGTTCTCTGAGTCATTCAATATGGCTACACTTGGTAATGAGAGTTCCTCCCTCCCTTCCAACTGATTCCTCCTTGCACACTAAACCAGATATAGAACAGATGTTATCTTTGCGAGTGACAAAATCAGTGCTTCCTTGCCAGATGGACAAATGGTTTTATTCAATGATTTTTATGGAGCCAAAGAAAGAAGGGACTTGGAGGCCTGTGCTAGATCTCTCTTCTCAGTCCTTTTGTCAAGGTCCCAAAGTTCAAAATATAATCACGTCAGACCCTGTTTCCTGTTTCCTCTTACTAGCTTTTCTGTTAAGTCCAGACTTAAAAGATGCTTACTGTCACATTCCTATTGGCAAGCATTTCAGGCATTTTTAATATTTTCTAATTTTGGCTCATATCATCAGTTTTCTGTTTTACTGTTTGGACTATATACTGCTCTAAAGGTATATCCAAAGTCTCTGGTATACTAATTGCTTATTGCAGACATTGCATTAACATGTTTCCATGTCTGAATGATTGTCTTATATTTGCAGGCTCTTTTTTTTCCATTTGTCAAGAGTCCTTGGCAAGTGTTCAGAATATTCTACTCAGTCTGGGTTTTCTGGTGAACAAACAGAATCTTCTCTTATCTGTTCTCACAAAACTGTTTTCCTGAGATGCCTTTGAGATTCTGAAATGTGTTAAGGCATAAAACTATTAATAAATAAACTCCAGTAGACAGCAGGTTTAAAATAATTTATTAAATAAAATAACACACGTGTGGGAGAGCATACTCAAGAAAATATGTCTCCCTGAACAAAAGAGTTCATAATCTTTTACAGGAAAGCTTTAACAAAGTAATAAACTTTATCAGTCATACTATTGCTAACATCCAATAGGAAAGTGCTAGCTAATGCAGTTTATAATACAGTCCATTATTCAAGTCTTTTACTAAATATCTAATGAAAATACATCAAAGTATAATTATAGATTTGTAATTTTTTTATCTATATTATTCTGCTTAGTATGAAAATATTTTCCTTTACGATGTGATTCAGGAAGAATGCTGTCTCAGAAACAGGAAATAAAACATAACATTGTATCAAAACATGTTCTTTTATCATGTCACGTAGTAGAAAGAATGTTGCCTCAAGCATAGCAGTCTGTACTTTTCAATGTATCCAACCAACCATAGTGCTGTGACACATACACCTTCTGAATACACATACAATTTCATTTTAACCCTTTAACAAATCGGAAGAGCCATTCTTCCCCAAGGCAAAGTAGAGATGTTTCAAAAAGCTCTTCTTGATTTTTTTACAATAAAGCAGGTATCTGCCAGAGAATTTCTCAGGACACTGGAGTACATATAGTCTTTCTGGATTAAAAGCCCGTGTTTGTGCACCGTGCAGTGTCGCTCAGCTGAGATAAACTATTACCAGTGCCAGAAAGTTTGCTCTTCAATTTTCCCCTTAGAACGAGCTTGTTCTTTTACTTTTTGCACTTCATTTAGTGTAATTGACTAGCACTTTAACAGGCTTTTGTAGCATTTATTATAGCACACTTAGGTGCTATCAGCACTAGCTGTTCCTACTTAGTAGCAGCACCAGTACTTATAAGTTATGACCACCCTTCCTGGTATGATTGTAGGGCAATTTCTGTGATTTCTCCTGTTATCCTGGTGCACTTGGGCATTCTGAGACAGTGTGGCAACTGTCTAATGTACACAGACAACCCTCTCTCCTCTTACCTCCCAACACTCATACCTGTGAGAGATGCACTTATATCACCAAAAATGGAAGGAATGCACTCTTTAACCAAGACCGGACTAGCTGGTCAAGAGGAGATGGTCAACACCTGTAACTCACTACATAAAACACACAGCCCTCCAAAACACCAACCATCACAACCCACACATAGAAACACAAACCATCCACCCACCTTCGCCGAGGCTCTCAAAAAAAAATTACCCAAACAACAGAGACCCCTGAGACAGAAACACACTCGACCACCACAACACAACACCAACCCCAGAACACATAGCTCACCACCACAGTGTGCCCCTCAATCCAAGCCCTTAAGGCAAAACACTTTGCCCAATGTACTAATCATAGGAGACACAATTGTGAGGCACACTGATGTCCCACTCACTAGGTTGAACAAGGAGAAGGTGACAGTCAGTTGTCTATCAGGTGCCAGGATCTGCCACACAATACATCCACTCAGGTCACTCCACAACAAGTACAAATATGACTCAGTCATTGTCCATATGGGTGTGAATGATCTGAGACATACCTCCCTGGACTACATGAAAAGAGATGTGATGGAACTCTCAGATTATGTGGCCCAGGTAGGTACGACCCTAGCCCTGAGCAGTATTCTACCTTCACCCAAAATGATACCACAGTACGAGCAGAAAATAATTGGCTTCACCAATTGGCCAAGTTTCTGGTGTCATTCTAAAGGGATGCAGTATCTGTCTGCCTGGGACGACATGATCGACAGACCTCAATGCTTTGCCAGAGACAGCCTACATCTGTCACCCCTGGGATTCCAGGTACTGGCTAAGGCTCTTGCCACCCCTATAGTGCCTTTTTAGGCAGTGTTCCAAAGACCAAAATTCTACCATAACAGCTACAAACAAATGCAATCTGAGGGTCATGCTGCTCAAAGCTAGAAGTCTAAATATCAAGATGCACTCACTCAAAGCTCTCCTCAAAATGGAGAATGTCGACATCTGTGCTGTAATGGACACCTGGTTTAAAGAGGCAGAAGGCACCCCTGTGCTCTCAGGCTACAACTCATTCCATACCTTACGGTACCCAGAAGTGGCCAGAAGCTCCAAAGGTGGTGGTGTCTCCATATTCTTAAAGGATACACACACCTCTAGACTGGTAGCCCAGCATAATGCATCCGAGATACTTCAGGTACAACTAACACTGGGTAAGATGGCAATACAAGTCATAGCCTGCTACAGAATCCCAAACATGTCCCTAGACTCAGATACCAACTTTCTAAGCACCCTAGAATATATCAAGGTCCAACCCAATACGCTCATACTGGGTGACTTCAACTACCCTTCCATCAACTGGGAAAACTATTCAAGTACCAATATACAGGCCCAATGCTTTCTGGAATTTATCAGTTCCAATGCCCTGGACCAGCTCATTCTGACCCCCACCAGAGGAAGCAACATCCTCAACCTGGTTATCACCAACATAGGAGACCATTGCTCCACACCTATAGTCAGTTCCTCCCTGGTAAAATCTGACCACAAACTGATCACCATGGAAATCTTCATATCACCTACACCCCCTGCTAAGGTGACCACCCTGAAAAACTTCTCTAAAGCCGACTTTGGGCTTCTAAAAGCAGAGGTGGCTAACATCTTGGTACCCATGCCAATGGAAAATAGCTGCATGACTGCTGAATCATACACCAATGCATTGTACAAGCATGTACACAAATTCATGGACCTTGTCATACCAAATAGAACTAAGATGCTCACCTCCAAATAAAGGAAGCCAGTCTGGTGGTCCCCAGTCATCAATAAACTCTAGAACAGAAGGAAGAAACAGTTGCAGAAAAAAATGAAGTCACAAGACTGGAAAACCTCTCTTATCAGTCGCAACAAAAAGCTGAGATCCTTTATCAAATCCTATAAAGCCAGCTATGAAGGCAGAATTGCGGCTGACACCAAAAACAACCACAAAGCCTTCTATAGCTATATAAAAAACCACAAAGGCAATACCCAGATTTTCTCTGAGTTATTGCACAATGACACCTCCCATACTGAGCCAACAGATATAGCCAACATACTGACCGACAAATTCAGTGCCAACTTTACTCCTCCCCCCAAGGGCCCTATCACAATACCAGATTAAGGCCTGGTACCCACCATTTTTGTGGCACAGATAAAAGCTGCATTGTTCAAAGCCAAGAATACAGCATCCATGGGACCTAATAATATCCCTGGCAGCACCTACATGAGCTACAAAATGAACTGGTACCACATCTGTGTGCCCTGTTCAATCACAGCCTTACCTCAGGCTATGTCCGTAACGAATGGCACACTGCTACAGTCATCCTGTTCCATAAAGGGGGAGCAACTACAGACCCTGGGAACTATCACCCCATTAGCCTGACAAGCCTGGTATGCAAAGCTATGGAGTGCATCATCATAGACCTGCTTAACAAAGATATAGGCAATCTCCAAACTCTTGACCCCACACAGTTTGGCTTTGTCAAGGGGAGATCCTGCCTGCTGAACCTGGTTGACTTCTTCGAGGCAGTCACCACCTGGCCAAGTACTTTGATACCATTCCCCACTCATGTATCACTGATAAACTCACCAAACCAGGCATCAATCCTTACATCACTAGGTGGGTTGAAAATTGGCTCATAGACAGGACCCACAGAGTGAAAGTTGCAGATTCCAAGTCAGACTGTCGATCAGTCACAAGTGGAGTCCCACAGGGCTCAGTCCTGGGCCCTCTCCTGTTTGGCATCTACTTCTCAGAAGTCCAGGCCAACCCAGAAGGACTCTGGTTGACCAAATTCGCTGATGACTGCAAGCTAGGAGTCATTATCAACTCCCCAAGTGATACAGACATCCTATAAAAGGGCCTCTCTGAGACCAATGACTGGTGTCGGAACCATGGCCTGAAGCTTAATGTCAAAAAATGCATTATCATCCCCTTTGGAAAAAACTCAGTTCTCACAACCACATTGATGGGAGCCCACTGAACACTGAAGGGGCCATAAGAGATCTGGGCACCCAGGTCAACAGCCACCTCACCTTCGACCACCACATTTCCACTGTGGTCAGAAAGTTCTTCTACATGGCACATCTTATAACCAAAGGTTTCACATCCAGGAAGAAAGAGGTCATCATCCCTCTCTACTCATCCCTCATTAGACCAGTTATTGAATATAACGCCCTGTTTGGCATGTACCTGACCAGACACCTACAACAGCTGGTGAGGCCACAAAAGTACCTCACAAAAAGAATCCCAGGCCTTAAACACATGTCCTACATGGACAGACTCAAGAAACTTCAGCTGTTCTCAGTCTCTTATCATCTACTTAGAGTTGATCTCTGCTTGACTTACAAAGCCATGTCTGACCCAGCCCTACTTGAAATGCTACACCTAAAGAAATCCCAATCCCCCTGTGCCACATGCTCCAGAGATCACAACCTCATTACCACAATTAACAGAACATGCTGGATGGACAGGTTCAACTCCCAAAGACTGCCCATACTCTGGAATAAGCTTCCTATTCATGTCAAGCAGAGCACCTCACTGGCCCTCTTCAAGAGAAATCTTGATGAGTGGATGGGTAACAGAAAGTTCACCCAAGGGATCACTCCAGTTGCCCTACTGATAGGGGTACTGTGAACTAACGTCGGGTGGCATGGTGTCTGATCAATTTTTTTTTGGCTAGGCTTGTAAAGGCTCCAGTCATTAGCCTAGTACACATCTATGAACGTATGAATCTTATGATACCTCTGGCCACACTTTACATTAGAAAAGTCCAGTGATACTTCAGGTCAGTGTAGACTCAACATCTTTACCCTCTATTTTTTTCAGATTCTTACATCAATGTTTGGAAGGAGGGAGGTTCTTTGGTGGGTAGACCAGTTCTCTTGAAACCCAGGTCTTTCATTCTCCCTTCTACCTCCTTTTCAGTCCATCACAATAGATGCTTCAGACCTAGTGTGAGGAGCAGATTTTAAAGGTGTAAAAGTGCAAGATCTGTTGAACAAACACAACATACAAAAGCAAATAAATGTCAAAGAGATGATGGCATTAATAAATGCTGTCTGTGAAAGCCCAAACCATCTCAGGTCTCTGGGACCTCTGCAAGTTTTCATAGACAGCACCACAACAGGGGTACAAGTTCTTACCCACATTGCAGACTTGCTATGATAACCTGGGAGGTAGCATCTCACTGAATTTAACTCTTCAGACTTCATATATTCTGTGAGGACAAAATTTTGTAGCAAATAAGCCATGCAGGACCAGCATAGACCCTCATGAATGGAAACTTTACCTTAGAGTCTTCCGAGAACTGCTCCATCTGTAGGGAACACTACAAGAAGATCTATTTTCTGCCCCTCAGAACAGACCTGGAAGACATATGCCTTCATCCCATTGATGGAAATATATCCACAATCCATTCTGCAACATATATTTTTTCTTTTATTTTCACGGGTCTATATTATATAGTCGAAGTTTCAGAACTTCAAACCTCACATGAGCGAACTCATATGAGTGAAGTTCGAAACATCAACTACATAATAAAATAAAAAAAAATTTAAAAATTACCTTACCGCTCTGAGCAGGGGGAAAGCCCTCCTGTACCCCTCACACCTACTTAAATATACCAACTCCGAGAACGCACTTCAGTGCAGAAAGGGAAAATTTCCCATTCTGCATGTGAAAAGCCATTGACTTTCACCTTCAACCTTTCCGACATTCGATCATATGATGTAGACCATCTATGATATGAACATCAGAATGGTCGCTCATCTAATATAGACCCATTCTCACATATATTAAAATCATGTCTTCCTGCATCCTATTGCCTTTTAGATAGAATCTGCAATATCCTATTAGTATTTTTTTATTTCTCATATTCCATGCTTTTTTTTGCTTTAAAATCTGGTCTACAATATTCTGAATTTCATTAAATAACTTTTACTGCTCATTTCCTCAGGTAGTAATAATGCATCTTAATCAACATATTACAATGAACATGTCATCTTACCATTTAAAGTGATGTCTGAATACTGTCATCTATAAAGCTGTTTGACCACATGCCCATACTGGGTATATTATAAAAATCATATACACATCTTTTGCATGTTTTAAAAATCATAAGTACATTATGTGCATATTGTAAAAATCATACACACATATTGTACATATCATGGAAATCATATGCACCTGCTGCGCATAAAGTGAAAACCTATAAATGTAAACAAAAAAAAATAGCTGTTTTTCCTATGAACAGAATTTCAATAAAATCTTCTGCCCTAATAACACCCATTTGTTGGCTATGTAGGTTCACAGGACATTCAGCTTATAATATTTGGTTAAATGACTTGCTGTATGTCACACAGCAGGCAAATGAGAATTAAAGGAATCACACCCTGTACCAGAGGAACTGCAGATATCCTACTATATCATTGTTGCTGTATTCATTACAGAAAAGGGATGTCCCGCCACGGATAAATAAGCTTAAAAGAGATCTTGTTTGTACCGTACATCATATTTATACTCCCTGCACAGAATGTAGAGCATAAAAGGGACATATGGATGCAACTTCCTAGAACTTCTTTTGCCACCAGTTCAAACACTGTTTTTGCCAGATCTGTGCATTGAACATAGTACAGTTGTAATAGATCCCTATGGCAATCTGCTTATTTAGGTTTGGCTACTGCAACTGTGATCTGTGCATTGAACATAGTACAGTTGTAATAGCTCACTGTTACAGTAACTTCCCTTACCTCCAGCCCCCTTCTTTGCTTGTTAATTTTTTTTCCTTTTCTTTTGTGTTGTCAGGGTTTGGATGTTTCACCCTTTTGTATGTAGTTTACTCTTGAGTTTGTTTCCTAGCATTGTTCTGTCAGCACTTTTGCCTCTCTCTTAGGCACAAAATGGTCTGCAGATTTTTGCACTCCAACTGTCTCTGCTCAAGCTCCTAACAGTTGGAGTGTGTGGAAGACACACTAGCTTTGTAAGCTATCTGGTCTCTGGGGTTAGGCTCCTTTTAGCTTAGGCAACTGCAACAATGATCAATTAGTATGTCTATTGTTACGGTAAGTTTGCTTACATAACTGCACTTTTCTCAACATTCAAAGCTAAGAAACACTTTGTGTTTCTACACTCTTTTTTATGTAACTAGTTGTACATTGGAGCAGCTAAAGCACCATGTATGACAAAGAACTGTTTTCAAATCTGTCTGATCATAAATGAATTATTGTATGTCCTTGACATAGATGTCAAGAGTCATCTCTCAAGCTTCATCATGCTCTGTTCTCAAGGCGAATTTCTTAGCATCTATGCCTGGAAAATACAGCAGCTGATCACAATCCTCAGTAATGGGTAAGGAGGGACTGTAAGTGCTTGCAGGTGGTATTGTAACAAATAACCACAAAATATATTAAAGTGAATAGAACAGTGCTGGTCACCACTGGAGCAAAGAGCAGTAATATTATATGAGGTGGGGTATATGGCTACTTGGTTATATGGACTGGTGAACAGTAGGATACTATGCATCTTTATTTTTTGATGTGTGAACAGTTTTGCAGTTACTGATGTAACTTTAAACCTGTTTGATGTGAGTGTTTGCTATATTTTTTGATAATGCCCTTCATTATGTGTATGATATGCAGTTTCTCAGCTATCACTTACTGATCACCATTTTAGAAAAACTTTAAACTCTCTGTCATGTCAGTAACTTTGAACAGTTATGTACTGCCATTTTGTTATAAACCAATTTATGCAGTGTTTTGCAGTACTGATTGTGAACCATTTTGTGCAACATTTACATTTTGCTCTACAATCTTTGTCTCAATTTTAATTGCTAGATTATATACTGGAGCTTTTCTCCCTGTGCCTCCACTGAAAATGGACTCTGTCCAAACAGACTGACATTTATCAAAAATTGCAAAATCAATTAATTAATGAATTAATAAATTAATAAGTTAGGGTATTATTTTTATGTGAACTACTTATTTCCATGGAGTCATGAATAATAAACTGACGGATTGCATGGAGGAAGAAACAAAGTGTACTGGGTCAGAGGAAAAGAGTGGGTAAGATAGTGAAAAGAAAACCGGTGTCCCCCTCCTTGAGATCTTAATTTTGTGTTCGAAGAAACTACACTTGCTCCATTTGAGCCAGCTAGCCTATCACACTTGAGGTTCTTAATGTGGAAAACAGTTTTACTGATTGCTCTGACCTCTACAAGAGGGGACCCTGAGTTGCAAGTTCTTATGGTGAGTCAATCCTATCTTATTTTCTACAGGGTGTGTTTGAGAACTAATCCTTTTATGCCTAAAGTGGTATCCAAGGTTACCTTAAACCAAACTATCCATTTCCCTGTATTCTCTCCTGAATCTAGAAATTAAGGAGAAAGGATACTCCATACCTCGGCTATTCACAGATAGCTCAGGTACTATCTTGACAGAACTAAATATTTCAGATTTTCAGCTCAATTGTCCACTTCCTGTGATGCTAAGAAGAAAAGACAACCCATGTCAAAACAGACTATTTACAAATGGTTGTCTAGAGCTATTACCTGTTGTTATACTCACCATACATCTGCTCCAGGCAGGGTCAAGACCTACTCTACTAGGGCTTTGACTTCACCTATAGCTTTTGGAAAAGGATTGCATTTGAAAAGTAGTCTAGAGCTGCTACTTGGTCCCTGTAAATACTTTTATAAAGCACTATAAGCTTGATTCCTTCTCTAGCTCAAGCTTTGGGCTCCTGGACCCTTCTCCTTCCACCGCCTAAATACTGTTAGCTTTGGTAATCTACCCATATCACTAAGGCTACTGCAGCAGTGATCAATATGAAGAACATGGTACAATTCTGTAAGCTGAACTTACCATAACAGTAGATGTTCGAATGATCACTGTTGCAGTAGCCGCTCCCTGTCTTTATCCTCGTTGTTTTTTGGAGTGTTTTTATACCAGGGTGTGGACTTATATTTTTTGTTGTTCCTAGCATTGTTCTTTCAGGGCTAAGCCTCCCTCTCTTTGCTGGCAGGAAAGCTCTGAAGGGCTTCACTCCCAAACTTGTCTTTTTAGTCAGCTGAGCTTCATCTCCTTGACAGTTTGGATGCATGGAAGGTGCCCTGAAGCTTTGGAAGCTGTCTGGCCTGGCTGTTATATCCTTTGCATGATATAACCCATATAGCTTTGTCTGCTGCAACAATGATCATTTGATCACCTACTGTTATGGTAAGTTCAACTTACACAGATGTACTTTCTGTATCTGATGTCCTTTTCATTCGTTATAGCTCTCAACTCAGATCTGACTCGGCCGCATTTCACAGACTTCAGATCCATTCCTTGAGCTCCTCTCTCTACTCATAATGCCCTAGTCCATCCCCAACACACCAGATCTCATTTGCCACCATCATGCACAGACGTGGATCCTCTCTCACAACATTAGTTTACTGTTAAGTAGCTGTAAGTGCATTGATCTGATTTTATATATCATATTTTTCATTCCCTTCTACATTCTGTTATATTCTACCTCCCTCTAGTTTTTCATTTTTTTCTGCATCAGGCCTCTTACTATTAATATAGTAATTTTGGTAAGTACCATTGTTGGTACTCCTTTCTATTTTCTTTCCTTCCTACCATTTTTAACAAGGTATTCTTAATTACCAGTGCTTGTAATTTTCTTACCTACCTATATAAAAAGATTCTGTCCTTTTATTTGTCTTGTAAATACCTTTTCTGTCGGTTTTTCTGCCATAGATGATAAGCCGACAGGTTTTAAGAAATGCACTTACTGTGGGCATAAAATCCACAACTTGCATGCCCACAAGGAGTAGATTTTTTGCTTAGGAGAAGAAGCACACTTAGATGCAAACTGTACCATTTGCACAAGATTTAATTCTAGAGCTATAGCTGACAGGCATAATAAACTTGTCCTTAAACTTACTTACATCTTCAACTTTTTCCTCTTCAGTAGTTCAATCCCCCCAGGAAATCTTCAAAAGCTCCTTTGGAGCACAGAAAAACATCACCATCATTCAATCTTTGCAATCAACATTTCCTCTTCCTCTTCCTTGAAGTCTCCACATAAAGTAAAGAGGACTTTGGAACCAGCTTCGTTGGAGCCAAAGAAAAGATCTATGGATCCTAATACTTCATACCCAATAGTTATATCTTCCACTCCGTCTATACAACCCATGGATCTGAAACCTTCAGACCCAACTTCAGGTGTGTCTCGTACTCCAAGAACTCATTTGCCTGAGTTTGTTTTACACCCGATATCTCCTCGGGCTCCACGCCTCTGTTTTGCAAACCTTGAGGAAGCACTCCAGACCTCAAACCACCACCTCATCCATCAGGTCCTGCAGGAGTCTTTTTGAAGCAAAAGTGGATAAGATGATGAGGAAGCTCCTCAGAGCCAAGATTCAGATGGGGGTTATTCCGTCTCTGTCTCCCATCAGATCCATGAGCTTTTTATCCACCTCACATGATACTGTATCTCCTTCTCCAATTTGTCATTCAGTTTTGGAGCTCCAGGATCTGAAAGTTCTGAGAGTACCAATGTTGAAGCCAAAGACAGTCACATGTTCAACCATGACTGTATCCCTGACCAGTTTGGCTCTTGTTCTCTTGGATTGGAATGAATCCCAGAGCCAAAGTGTCGGTGTCAGATCTGTGGGGCCAGGATCAACTCCAGTGCTGTCAGAGCTGTCCTTGCCCCCTCGGAGCCTCTGTGTTAGATAGCTCAGGTCTGGCTCCCTCCTTGGGACACAGATCCAGGCAGGACACCTCTCCAAAACATCCCACTGAAGAGGTTCACCATAAGAGAACACACAAAAGGAGGCACATAGATTCCCCCATGGAACACCACACCAAAGATACTGACTTCAACAAAGGTTAGGGGTCCCCCATATCACCACCTGATGATGTCTCCTTTGGAGATATTTTGGAGATCATCAAGCAAAAAGTTGGTTGGTCCTCAGATAACCCTTCTGAGGAGTCAGTATTCCTGGAAGCTTTTGGTTCTGGCCCATCTACATATTGGGTGACTCCCCTGGCTGATGAACTTATTGACCTAGTCTCTTGCCAGGCATGGAAGGAACTGGATTATGTTGAACTGATCCCACATCAACCAGACAACATTTTAGACTGTCCAAAAGATATAAATCATTAGAGCAAAGGAGCCCCTGTTGATGCAATGATTGTGGTGGCAGCCACCAAGAAGGAGCTCACAGAACAGAGTTCCTCTGTCTACCCCTATAACAGAGAGTTCAGGGTGATGGACAGATTTCAAAAACACTTGTTTGCTTTAGTAACCTTTACCTTGAGGTCCCTAAACCATTTGATGCACTTTACAAGACCACAGAGGGATTTGACCAAGGAACTCTCAAAATCTCTGTTGGAGTCCATGTCTGCAGAGGATTACAAAAGATCATCCTCTCAGATGGCCACTCTTTTATCTATTTTGAATGGGTCCATAAGGTTGATTTCTCATGCAGCAGAAGGTACTTCATTGGCTGCAGGTTCAGGTATTGTTGCAAGGAGACATGCCTGGATGCAGTTATGTGATTTTGCAGAGCTTTTCAAGTGTTCTTTCATCAATGCTCCTTTTCATTGAACTTCCTTATTTGGTCCTTCTGTGAAAGAAATGCTTTCCAGCAGTGAACAGGAAGGAAAGACCCTGTCTGCCTTAGGGATTTGCTTTTCTACCACTCAACAATCCTTTTCCCAGACTCAAAGAGGGGACAAGAAAATGTGGTTCTGTAACTTGCAGAGACCTTTCCAGGATTAACATGGAGACAACTATCTCAGGGGCAGAGGAGGGAGTTCCAATGGAAGACATCCTCATGGAAGAGGAAGCCCACATAATCAGGGTTTCTGAGATTCCTTTTGGGATAGACCCTTTCAGAGCTCCTGAAGTGCCGCCCGACTGACCGCCTCTGGAGGCAGTCAGGGGACACTTGTCATTGCACCAGACACCTGGGCTGCTATAACAAAAGATTCTTGGATGCTAAAATAATATCCAGAGGTTACTTTATACCATTTTTCCAAATGCCCACATCCTAAAGAAGAAAGCTTCTTGATGCTCAGCCCAGTTAGAGAGAAGCTGCAGCTCAAGAAATTCAGAAGCTGCTTGACAAAAAGGTCATCTAGGAGGTCCCACCAGAACAGAAAAGATTCTGAACTTACTCAAGGCTCTTTCTAGTGCCAAAGAAAACAGGATAACTGAAACCAATTTTGGATCTAAGTAACCTGAATCAATTTATGAGTAAATCAAAGTTCCAAATGGTCATGGTTCATTCTGTTCTACCTTTTTAAGTAAAGAAGATTGGATGTGCTAGATCAATCTTCAGGATATGTGCTATCACATCAAAATGAACAGATGCTCCCAAACACACTTATGCTTTTGGTTGGGAGTCAGTCACTATCAATGTTGGACTCTATCCTTTGGCCTCACTACAGCCACCAAAGTGTTTACCAAGTCCACGGCAATGGTAGCAGCTCACTTCAGATTGCAACGATTCTGGGTGTTTCCATACTTAGACAATTGGCTCCTCACTGCCGCAACCAAATGTCTCCTAGTACAATCCAGGTACTATTTCCTCCAAATTTGTTGATCTTGTCACATTACAATCAACATTTCCAAATCAAAACTTTTACCATTACAGAGCCTGGAGTTCATTGGTGCTCATTTGAACACAATAAGTCAGATTGCTTCCCTACCCCTTCATCAGATGGCCACAAGCAAGTCTAAAGTTCATCAAATTCTTTCTCATCTTGCTCTTCCTGCTAGACTTGTCCTTTAGGCTCTAGGGTCCATGGCAGCATCCATAGTATTAGTCCCTTTAGCATGTTACTATATGCGTGTTCTGCAATGGACACTGGCTATTCAGTAGTCTATTCTTTGACAGCATCTCTCCCACCCAATCAAATATATTCACATATGCAAAAATCATATTCGCTGGTGGATCCAGTCAGACAACATTTACATTGGTTGCCCCTTCATTCTGTCTCCCCCAGTAGCCACAGTGACCATGCCACAAATGCCTCCCAACTGGGGTGGGGGGCATTTCTTGGGAAGGACAGTCCAAGGGATGTGATCCCCCAAAAGATCAATTCACATATCAATGTCCTGGAGCTGAGAGCAGTCCTGGTGCTGCAGACATTTCAGTATGTTCTCCTCCAGGGACTATTCCAATCCAAACCAACTGGCAAATGCTTTTTTTGTAGACTTTCCATGCCATACTTAGATTTTTCCCCTTTTTTATAGTTGTCCATTATGACTTTATTTAACAACAAATGATCCTTTGTTCTATATAACTTTCTTTTATTACCCTTTTGTTCCATTGCCATGATTGAGTTTTCTTCTAAATGGCCATAAACTCTGTCGGCATTAATTTCAGTGTATAGTTTATACGTCATCGGAAGGTAAGTTATTGGTCTATAGTTTTTAGGATAGCTTGCAGATTCACTCTTCAGTAGGAGTATCCTTTTTCCTGTTGTTAACCAGGCTGGTGTCTGTTCAGAGTGTGCATATAAATAGTTCTTTCTCATGGCTAAATCTTCATGTAAATATGTTAATACTTTTAGCAAGAAGTTAGCTACTGCATCTGGGCCTGGGGTTTTCCAGTTAGGAGCTTTTCTTAACTTTGTTTCAGTCTCTTTGGCTATTACTTCATTCAGTTTCGTATCCTGTTCATTTTAACTTTTTATTCTTTTTTTTACTTCTTCTATCCATTTAGCATCTTTGTGTTCTACAGGATCTTCATAGATATTTCTCCAAAATGTATCTATTTCTTTTATTTTTGGTGGCATTTCAATTCCTTTTGCCTTGTTTCCCAGTTTTCTATAAAACTTTTTTGGGTCATCAACGAATTGCTTATTTTGTACTTTTCCTTTATATTTATCTGCATATCTTCTAAGTTTTTTGCCTGTGCTGATATTTTTAGTTTATTATTTGCAATAGTGCACAATCTGTTTTGATATTGCACATTGCTTTTAAAACGTCTATTTTTCTAAGTATTTTTATTTATCTGTTCCTTCTTCTATACTCTTCTAACAGTGACACTTCTTGTCTTAATTGCTTTATAGTTTTCTCTATTCAATACTTCCATGATGGTATTCAATTTCTCCCCTTGCTTTCCTGTACTACTTTATGTTTTGCATTAAGACTTTATCTGTTATTAATTTAGGTGCACAGTAATATATCCTATTTACTTCTGTTATGTCGGATGAATCTCTATGAACAGTCATAATTACTGTGTTCATTTGTTTTATCAAACTTCTAACTTGTTTGGTTTTGTTGACTTTGTAGTCTATTTCTTTCATTGATCTTAATATGCCTGTCCATCTCTATTAAATCAAGCAACTCTGCTCTTCAGTTATTTTCTTCTAATATGAAGGCACATTCTTTGTTCTCCATTTCCTGCAGGCATCCTATAGAAGGCTCGAGAGCATCTTCCTGTGCCACATTCTCTTCAGTTTCATGAGTCAGAGTTGTCACAGTTTCCTGTTCCTTCCCTTGCTGTACAACTCCAGATGAACATTTGTACTGGTTTCCTGTGGAAGGCTCCAAAGTATCTTCATATGGCAACTAATCAGATGTTTCCCACTCGACTGGTTTCTCCTTAATTAGGGGATCCATTGCTCTATTCTGCTGTGATGTTATCTGAGTTAGATTTTTTACACAAAATCCTGCACTGTGCAGGTAATCCATAACTTCAGTTTTTATTTCTTAACTTCTTCATTATTAATCTTCTTTTCTACTTTCCCCTTTGGTTTCTTATTTTTTAGTTTTGTAAATTTTCCGTGTCCAGATGCCTTTGTGTGTAATTCTCATCAGATATCTTTGGTGCTGCTCTTTTTGTATGAATTCGGTTTGCGTTCTCCTTTTTATAGATATTGCACCATATTAAATCTCTTTTTCCTTCTTTCTTTCCCCATGTCCATATTTCTTATTCGGATGTCTCCTGCTTCTCCTTATTTTGGGGACTCTTTGTTCCATTATGCTGTGATATAACCTGTTAGACTTTCTACACCAAATCCTTCTCTTTGCAAGTATTCCATAATTTTAACTTCTATTTTTTAACTTCTGCTTTACTAATCTTCTGTTCTACATTCCCTCTTTGTACTCTTATTTCTTTATTGTAAAATGTTCCATATCTGGAAGCCTTTGTCTGTATTTCTCTCCAAATATGTTTGGGACTGCCTTTTTTGTGTTGATTAATTTGGCTTTCTCCTTTGCATAAATATTGCACCACATTCCTCTTTTTCTCCCACTTCCATATTTCTTTATTATACCTTTCAAATGTCTCTAGATTTTCTTCTTTAGATTTTCATACTTTCTCAGTCACTTCTTTGTCCAAACAAACCGAGGTTTCTTGGTCTATATAATATTTTTCAAACATCTGTTGTATTAATGAACACACATTTTTTATTTGAAGCTTCTGGCATAATGATTCTTTCCATGGCCTTGCAGATGAGGCTGGTTAAGCTTATGGACCAATAATTCCCAGGGTCAGTTGATGGTCCCCCTTTGTGCAGAGGGTTTACTGTTGCTCATCTCCATTCTACTACAGCATAGTCAGTTCACAGGTTGTGGTTAAACAGGGATCCAAGTGGGTCTGCTAGTTCATGTTTTAAGTTGTTTGAAAGGCAACCTAGGATGTTGTCTGGTCCCATTGATGCCACATCTTTGGCCTTCATGTTTTTTGGCCTTGGAATGTACTGAGATGACCTTCTCTTTTGAGATAATAGGCTGAGGAATGGTGGCAGGTATAATTTGGTAGATGACTGGAGGGGACAGGAGGGGGGGTGTGTGAAGTTTACTCTAAATTTGCCAGCTAGTAGGTTGGCTATAACCATCGATTGAGTATGGGTGGTACCATCCACAACCAGTTCAGTGCAGATGTAGTTAAAGAATGCCTTGTGATTATCCTTAGCTAGGGAGGCTATTTTTGCTTTGTAATTAGCTTTAGAGGACTTGACAAGATCTCTAATTTGTTTGTTCAGGCTAGAGAAGGATTTCTTAATCTACTGAGCCAATTCTCTCTTGTTCTTGGACATTAGTTTCCTTCTCCTATTGTATAGCCTTTTTATACTATGGGTCTACCAGGGTAGCTTGTTTTCTTGGCAAGACCTGTTTTTTTCCCAACAAACATCTTTATTAAATGTTCACATATAACATAGGCAATCATACATTTATATAAAGGAAAAACAAACAACATGACACCACTTTAGTTGCAAACATTATACATCACAGACACCATTGAATCATCTGTAGTTGCAAACATTATACATCACTTATAATCTAAGCAGTCATTGTCAGGTAAATATTATGTGCCTCATTCAAATCCTGCCTCTTAAACCTCATTCCTTCTCTGAATATATTGTTCCCACAATTCACATTTTTTTCCTGTGTATTTTTCTCCTTCCCTTTTCTAAAGATCCCAGTTCCAGTTGCTTTATCTCTGTTACTATACTCATTACTTCTAGTAAAGTTGGTCTAAACTTTGATTTCCGTTTTCTAGTAATTGCTTTTTTCTGTCAGTCACCATAATTAGACTCAGTAAGGCTTTACTATGTCTAGGCAATTCTGACTCTATATCATACCTCAAAAAAATAATCTCCCTAGTCTATCCAATGCGCTTACCCAGCATCTCTGGCAGAGCGACGGTCAGGTACAGCCACATCTATACAACTGCTTAAGTGGTTATACAGGGCATTGGTGTACACCTCTGCATAGGTGTCCATGTTATCTGCATTGAAGGGAGCTTTGAAACTTCTTATACCATCACTTAGTAGGAGGTAATTTGTCTTTGAAAAATTCTTAGGCATTTTTGAGCTTGATGGTGTATCTGGTCTTATAATTACATGAAATTAGACTGATTTATGGTCCAGTCTTACCAGGGAGGTCATTGCATGGGTGGGGGGTGCAATGCTCTCCCATGTTAGTGAGGTTCATAGGTTGGTACTAGACTATCGACCCAAGGGCCTATACAAGCCTAGCCATAACAATTCCCTGGATATTTCTTCCCACAATATTTACTTCCGTGGACCCCTGTCTAGCAGCACTATATCCAGGACATTTGAGCCTCTTGTGGGTGTGCAAGCTAGCTGTTACAGAGCATTTTCATTGACAAAGTCCAAGAGCTTCTGAGCCAGCATGTTTGTGGTCATGTATGTTTACCAGTTGATGATAGGATAATTAAAATCACCTATGAGTAAGCTGTTGGGCTGTATGGCAAGTGGCTCCAGTAAGTCCAGGTATGTGGTATGCTTTTCCTGTTTCATGGTGGGGGACCTATACCTAGCTATGATGTGGTAGGGGAGTTTGCCTTTAGTTAATTGGCCAAGAGAGTCATACTGTTTGCCCAGTCTTGAGGTGTACCTATCCTTAATGAAGATGGATGCACCTTTTCCTTTGGTTCTTTCATGCTCAGTTTGTGGTCTGAATGTATGGAAGGCACCGTAGCCCTGCATGGTTGGAGTGCTTTCTGCACCTTTGAACCATGTCTTGGTGACTGCACAGATGTCAGCATCTTTCAAAGTGCGGAGTGCTTCCAGGGAGTGCAGTTTCTTGTTTAGACTCCTAGGATTAAACAGCAGTACCTTGAGTTTATCTAGAGATGATTTTGTTATGTTAGGAGGCTGGTTATTTTGACACTGCCTTAAAAAGGCACAGTAGGAATGGCTAATGCCTTTTCCAGTATGCAAAAGCCTAGAGGAGATAGGTGCAGACCATCTCTGGCAAAGCACATGGCCTTTCAACCATGTCTTCCCAGGCTGAGAGATATTGGATCCCCTTGGACTGACACCAGAAGCTAAGCCAATTGTTACCAGAAGCTAAGCCTGTTGTTAAAGTCAATCATTTATTTGTTTTATTGTGGCATCATCCTTGGCGAAAGTAGAATGCTGATTAATTCTAGGCTTATACCTGCCTGTGACACATAATCTGAGAGCTCAGTCATGTCTCTCTTCATATAGTCCAGTGAAGTAACATTATTCACCCCCACATGAACTATGACAGAGTCATACTGGTACTTGTGGTTGAGTGACTTGAGTGCTTGAGTGATTTGATGGATCCTGGCACCTGACAGATAGCTAACTGTAACCTGCACTATCTGATGGTGGCAATTTTGATTCATTCCTTAACTTTTGGGTTCATTGGATCTGACTTGACTGCTTCTACTAGCTTGTGAATTGCTGAAAGCTCATGAGCTGCTCCCTTTCCTGTAATGCCCTAATTCCTAACATAACTTAGATCTCATTTGCCGCCTTACAGTAAAGATATGATCACTGTTTCTGCTCTTGAGTTAGTAGCATTTTTTTGTGTACTGTGAGTCTTTTTCTTTAATTTTATTGCTAATTTTTTAAAAAACATCTTGTATTGCACTTGCTCCCTTTTTCCCACTAAATAATGTTTCAAGTACTTGTGTACTGCTTCTTCTACCATTGCCGGTAATTTTTTTCTGTATATTACAAACATCTTAAATTCTATTGTTGCTGTTTTCTACTTTGTATTTCCCTTTCTTCATTTGTATTTAAAAAAAATAAAAACTTTATTTCTAAGTCTTTCCTCCTTTGTGATAATGACTGAGAAACCGTTGGGTTTACGAAATGTGTGTCTTGTGGCCACAAATTTCCATTATCTGATGCACATTCTAAATGCATTTATTGTGTAGGCCGTTCACACCTTGACGCTAGTTGTGACATATGTAAGGGTTTTAAACCTAGGCCCTTATAGATAAAAGGAATTGATTCTCAGAGGTTTGCTGCCCTCTAAATCATTTACTTCAATAGCATCTTGTGGGGCTCAAACCCCTAAGAGTACAGAGAAAAAAGATTCCAGGAAGCATTCACCGGAACCAACCAATTCATCAGCTCTAAGTTCAGAGCCTCCTAAGAAACCAGAAAGGAGAAATCACCTTCGATCCGATCACCATTCTTGGCCCTGGATCCAATTATATCCAGGCTGCCCTCTCCTTTCTTGGAATGCACTCTAGACCTTCATCAACAGCATCCTCAACCCACTCTTCAAAAATTTTGATTGAATCTGGCATGGACAAGATGATGAGAAAATTTATTTCAACACAGATACAAATGGAGTTTCTTTTGGCTTTGATCCCATCAGGTCTGGAGACCCTTCATAGGTTCATAGATTAGTACTAGGCTAACTGCCCTTGTGAGCCATTTTAAGCCTAGCCAGTTATCCCTTGTGAGACTTAAACCCTACACCTTGTGTTTTTAAGGCAAACGCATTAACCATTAGGCCACCCTCCCAACCAAAAAAATGCACTGAAGCTTCCCTGACCAGGAATCGAACCCAGGCCATGGAGGTGAGAGCACTGAATCCTAACCACTAGACCACCAATGACTCCCCTAAATAAACAGCTCCTGCAAGGCTCGAACCCAGGACCCTGCACACCATAGACAAAGTGATTTACCACTAAGCCATGCCAGATACCATTAGTACAATCTCCCTTTGCTAGCTGCTTCTCTGATCTGACCTATTGTATCAGAGTTGTCAGATCCACGGATTCCAAAGTCATTCACATTGGATCCGAAGATACTAGTATCTTCAGCTTCAGTGGTGTCTCTGAATGGACTGGCTCTGTGTGCCTCGGAGCCGGACAACTCTAGGCGCTGTAACATTGGTGCTGGATCCAAGGTGTTGGAGTCAACTCTAAAGATGTCAGAGCTGCCTCTTCCCCTCAGAGCCCCTGTATTTGATAGCATGGCTCTGACTCCTTCTTCAAGTGCTCTGCCTTTGGGGAGGAAAGAGCTTATAGCCTGTAAGCATGGTCTTTCTGAGCCATCAGTGTCCTTCTCTTCAAGGCAGTTAGCATTTAAGGTAGTGGAGAGAGCATTCTCTATCCCTAGAGCTCAAACTTCTCCACCTTCCTCAGCAGCTCTGACCACCCTATCCATTTATCTTCAACTTGAGCGTTAATAGTCTTTGTCACAGGTGCAGCCAGCCCAAGTTAGGGGTATAATAATTTCTTCTGACACTTCTTTGGAACATCCTACTGAAGAGGTTCCCAGGAAGAAACGTGCAAAACGAGGCACTTGGACTCTCCTCAAGAGCCCACCACAGAAGATACTGACTTCAATGAAGGGGAAGGGTCCCTAAGATCACCACCCAGTGACATCTCATTTGGAGACATTCTGGAGCTCCTAAAGCAAAGGGGTAGTTGGTCTCCCAATAACCCTTCATAAGAAGAGTTTGTATTTCTTGAGACTTTTTGTGCTAGGCCGTGTATCTCCTGGGTGGCTCTGCCCACTGATGAGCTCATTTGATCTCTTGGCAGGCATAGAAGAAACCTGATATCATTGAACCAATCCCCAAGAGACTGGAGAGGATCTTGGCACCACCTAAAGACAGAAATTTCTAGAGAAAGAGAGTACAGGTTGATGTCATGGTCATAGCAGCAGCCACTAAGAAGGAACTAGTGGAACAAGGTTCCTCTTTCCTCCCTCATAACAGGGAGTCTTTTGCAATGGACAGATTTGGGAAGTGTGTTTATACTTCAGTGACCTTTCCCTCTAGTCACTGAACTATCTAGCACACATCACAAGACTCCAGATGGATTTGATAAAAGAACAATCCAAATCCCTCTCCAGGATCATATCCTCTGAGGCAGAGAGTAATGTTGTCTCACAGAAGGCTACCCTTCAGTCCATTTCCAGTTCATCCATGAGGCTTATCTCTCACACAGGAGAAGGTACCTCACAAGTGGGTTCAGGTATTTCCATTAGAAGGCATGCTTGGATGTGTTTATGTGACTTTGCAGAACCCTTCAAAGCTTCCTTTGTCAATGCTTCCTTTGATGTAAGTTCTTTATTTGACCTCAAGATGAAAGACACAGTCTCTAGATGTGAGAAGGAAGATAAAACCTTGTTTGATGTGGGCGTGCATTTTTCGACCTCTCAGTGAACCTTTTCTAGGAATCAATGAGGTGGTCACAAATGTGGTTAAAGAAATTCCAGGGTCCATTCCAAGATTCACATAGAGACAGTTCCCCTAGGGGCAAAGGGGGGATCTCTAATGGAAGACATCATCCTCACAGCAGAGGGGATCAGCAAAATCAAGGATCTAGAGATACTTTCTCTGACAGATTCTACCAGTGCTCCTGAAAGGAGAACTGACTGTCCTTCTTTGGAGACAATTGGATGTCACTTATCCCTGCACCAGAGAGCCTGGCTATAAATTACAAAATATTTATGCATGTGGAGGATAATATCTAGAGGTTATATAATATCTTCAATATTCCACCCAGTTAGAAGGAGACAGCAACACTAGAAATAAATAAGCTGCTAGAAAAAGGAGTCATCCAAGAGGTCACCCCAGACTAGAAAGAGTCCTTAACTTATTCAAGATTCTTTTTAGTGCCAAAGAAAACAGGACTGGAGACCAAGTTTGGATCTCAGTAACCTAAATCAATTGGTTCAATTAATAAAGGTCCATATGCAAGGGAGCCCGCAGGATTTTTTGCAGGGGGGTGCAAACCCAGAGCCCCGCCCACACAGCCCCACCCACGCAGCCCCATCCCCATGCAGCCATTACAGGGTCCCATTACTTGGCTATTTCTCCCCAGTGGCAATAAACACTGTTCAAAATTCTCAGTGTGGATACTGTTTTATACTTCACTTCTACAATGATTGCATATATCTGGATTTAATTAGGAATCTGTGACATGTTTTTTTACATACCCCATGTTACCATGTACATTGCAACTAACTCAAGAGAACTTTCAGCTGGCAGCCCTTTTGATTTCTGGTTAAAAAGGCTTGGCTGTTCAGTTCTCTATACTGGAATAATTTCTCATTCATTGCTAATAATCATTTTATTTACCTGGGTGCTAACAGAGTTTTCCTTTTTACTTTTTACCTATCATAAAGACAAGGTATTTGTTTTATCTCAAAATACTTCCCCTTATTTATTTATAAGTGACTTTGAACCAACTACTGGGGACTAGTGTTCATTAGCTCAGTATTTCTCATGTAGGACACTAAACTGAGTCCCATGAGCTTGTTCAGATTAAACAGATTTAAACAGATTAGTTTATAACACTAGTGTTCTTTGGCTCCCAATATTAGCTCTCAGTAACACAAGTTGCTGTTTAAATAAAAGCTGGCATTCCGTGCTCTGAATGCAAGATGCATTATAGCTGTATTTAACAAACTGTGTGCAGTCACTAAATTATGTATATCTTTTAATTAATGCTTAATCAAGCATTTCTTCATTACTCCAATATTGACACAGTTGCAAATCATCACTTCATCTTTTTAAAGATAATTCCAATAGCACTAATATATGCACATTATTAATTCTTTTTTCAAGATTAGTTTTACTGAGTGGGCAAGGGAAATGGTTGACCCTTAGATATATGAAATTGGGTCTGCATTATCAGTAATGTGAACAACTTCACTATATGCTTAACTAAAAGCTTCAGACCTTTTTTCTTGACACAGCAATTACAGTATCCTTCCTGTTACTGTGATAAACAAGAGTAGCCATGCATAAGAAGTGTACATATTTATACACAGGATTATAATATATACAGATTGCATTAATTATAATAATTTAATTATATCCCTTCTATAATACAGCACCACTTGTTAGATTGTTTTAAATTTATAGTTTTGAACGTTTTTCCAGCAAGCAATGAAACAAAACATATTATACAATGCCTGATTGGCCAGTATATGAACCAATAATGGCAAACTGCCCAGTTCAGAACATTTCAACCATAAAATGCCACTTAAACTTCTGTCATTACAATCCACCAATATCAGTCAATGTGCACAATCTCTGCAGAAGTAAAAGTCATCTGAATAATTTCACATTAAAGAGATCTGAAACTAATGAAGTTGTTGCTAAAACATAACTTTATACTTCAGTGTTTCATCTACAAATTCAATGCCTGCTGCCCTTGAAGAATAAATTGCCTACGTTACATTAAAAAAATGGTAAGCTGGTATATTGCAATAGGGAATGGGTTGTAAGCTGAAAAACAAGTTCATAGTTATTAGGCATCTCTTCCAAAGGAGGACATAGGACTGTAGCATTCCACCCCCTTAAAATACAAATCTACATGCTGTGAGAGTAGAACCTATAGCCCTCTGCATCAAGATGCAAGTATGCTACCTGCTGTGCTACTAATACAGCTTTAAAATTGTATACCACAATAGTGATAGCATTTGCTAAACAAAACAGTTGCACATTTTAAGCAGACAACATGAGCAGCAGTAAACTTCTTTTCCCTTGAAGCTCACAATTCCTTGAAAATGCACTTGAAAATAAATTCCACCTGCTAACTCTTAACTAGGGCACTTCACTCTCTCTCACACACCTCAACCTCTTAGTGCAAGAAATCTGGACAAAGCCCAACATAAATAGGATCAGATTATAAATATTGCTCTCATGAACTTAGAACATTGCTAGAATAACAGGATTTATGTTAGTATGCATTTTTCTAAAGGATATAGCATCTAAAACTCAAATGTCTGTCATTATTTAACAACTTCAATCCTTTTTAGGAGGAATATGGGGCAAAAATCTGGACATTCTGCAAAAACCTGGACAGCTGAGGGGTATACTACCTCCTTCTTATACAGGCATACAGACACACATACACACTTGGCTATTTTGTCTTCTGCTACTGATTAAGGTTACAAGTACAACTTCAGAAGCTCTACCAGAGGTTTTCTGCAAAAAGAGTCATAGTGACATGACCTGTCAATATTTCATACTAGTATCATATTTATTGGAGTCTTGTACCAGTGTAGTCCTGCTGCCTCTATCCCCTCTAGTATAATTATTCTATCCCCTGGTGAAATTTCTCCATACATTTACTTCTTTATGATCATATATGACAATGTTCTACACATGCTTCCTATAATGTTTCTCTATAGCCATCCTTTCATAAATTTACCTGTATATTCCCTTATAGCTCCTTTTCTTTCTTTGCTAACTCAGTGGGACATTTGTATATAATTTTAGCAATAATAAGCATCTGAAGTTCACCATGTGTATATGTGTGTATATTATATACACACACACACACACACACACACACACACACACACACACACACACATATATATATATATTCACTATGAAGGGTCGAAATTTCAGAACATCGAACATCTGATAGTAGAAGACCAGAGGATCGAAGTGCTGAAATATCAAACTTACAAAAAAATAACCTAAAACATGGAAAGTTCTTATTTGAGGCTTTTGCAGGGGGGGGGGGCAAAAAAGAATCTGAGTAAGAGTCAGACAGATGTGAACAGTAATTAATGGATTATTCATTTATACTTTAATCTTCTGTCTCTCCCCCATACACAGACACAATCCAAATATGCAATGATGTCAGTGCGGATCTCAAAGCTTTCATAGATGCACCATGTGCTAATTAAATGGATTGTGAACAGAGATGCACAGAGCTCAGAAATGTACAAAACTCCTGCAGTTTTTACATCTAAACACTAGTTTTCTATACATCTTTTATGTCACATATGTCTTTCAAGGACTCAGAGAACCAGATGTCAGCAATGAATGTTCATCACAACAGCTTCTCAAGGATATATGTATTCTCTAGTATTACAATGAACCAAGGCCTGTGTCCCTGTAGAAAACAGAAGGGAGCTCTGATCATCATTCTCTCTGCTGCTGTAGTGATTAGTTACTAGGTCATGTTAAAGTGCAGTACATATGCAAATTACTTACTCCTGTTTTCTCTGTCTTTATAAAAAAAGGCCATATATTTGCCAGGTTACAGAGTAGTTTGTTTCACTGCCCTGCCCTCTTTTACTCATGAAAAATAATTATTTTGATAAAGAAAAAAGAAAGAATCTCAGTAAACTAGCAATTACACCACTAGAACTGGGGAAATTATGATCAAATATTCAAATATATAAATTTCCAGAACAGAAAACGTATGCTCTGTATGCTCTGTAAACAACCCAGTCTTTTGTGCCTCGTCTTTATACTTTTATTTCCTTCTGCGCACTGCAGTCATAAAAGTAAGCTCTAGGGAACATGAATATACTGTACATTTCCAAATTACACATGCCAAATTGGGCATTATAAAATGATTGAGCTAATGAGGACTTTCTAAAGGGGGGCAATAACATCTCTAGATCTAGTCACAATTTGTTTATGAGCTGTGCATTATAGAAAGACTTGCTTATGACTCTGGGTTCATGTTGGTCAAAAGTTAGGTCACTATACACACAACTACTACTGTTTTAGAAGCAGGTTTGACTACTTATATTCACAGAATATATGGTACCTAGACAATCCCATGCTATCACCAGCAACTTAAACCGTGAATGGAGCAACTTAGCCCTGCAGCTTAAACAGTGAACGGAGCAACTTAGCCATGCAGCTTAAACAGTGAACAGAGCAACTTAGCCCATCAGCTTAAACAGCGAACGGAGCAACTTAGCCCAGCAGCTTAAACAGTGAACGGAGCAACTTAGCCCAGCAGCTTAAGCAGTGAATGGAGCAACTTAGCCCAGCAGCTTAAACAGTAAACGGAGCAACTTAGCCCAGCAGCATAAACAGTGAATGGAGCAACGTAGCCCAGCAGCTTAAACAGTGAATGGAGCAAGCCAAGCAGCAGTTTCATAACAAAAATACATGGCAGTGATTACAGTGTGACTCTGGCAGCAAGTTTCATAAATAAATGGCAGTCCTTGATGGTATGCTTTTGATAACACCTGCATTAACAGTTCTCTGCAAATGTGAAGACCGTATTTTCTTTACTACGTTCCCATATATGTATACATACTTGCTTCTTTATGCTTTAGTTTTCAAACTAGCTTGCTGCACAGTGGTAAGTGTAGACACTAAACAAAAGGGTAAAAAGGTGACACACACAAATTATTCACTAAACAAAGCAAGAGACAGAGCCAAGCTAGAGTTTTCACTACCTGATAAAATTCTTGTAATGCAGGCCCTAAAAATACAAGCAAATGACCCCATAAGGACCTGACGTGTTTCAGCAACACAGCTTCCGAATGCCTATGACATTTTCCTTTTTCAAAGGCTTAAAAGATACTTCAAGCCAATAAAGCTAAACTCCGCTAGCTGTGGATTTGTATGGTTTACACTTCTAATTGACCTCATTGGCACAGCATAAGTAGAAAGCTTGGCTACAGTTAAAAAATACATTTTAAACCAAGCTGGACCTCAAACATCAAGAAGCTTACAAAATATCTCAATTAAGTAACATCCAAACCAACATGTAGAAAGATCATACAAACAAAAAGGCAGTAAAAAACTGCAAGAAAAACTCAACCAAACTGGAATTTCACACTCCTAAGTCTCACATCAGCTTCTCCTATTGCTAATCCTGGCATGTATTAATTGCTACTGTCTTAGAAATGCTTCAGAAACAATTTGGTCTAGAATATAAACTAGCATTTTTATTTTTACTTATTTGTTAATTGTTGGGAGAGGAAGACTTATTTAATGTATGTTGACCTTAATTTGCCCACTTAACCTTTTTTGTACCATTTCTTTACCAATTAATGGCGTGGTGAAGAAATTCAGCAGTTGGTCTAAATGTTGTAGTAGTAGTTTTAATTAATTCTTACTGCCAACAGCTAAGCAAGACCGAACTGTAAACATGCTGATGCACCCCCTTTCTAACCCACATGCTTTGTGGCCACCACCCGCTAGACAAAACTTAATATGCTTATTAATATTTTGACCAAATGCATTTCTCCTAACTATAACATAAACCAAACCACTCTTGCTTTAAGTATTCAACACAATGAAAAAGGTGGATCTAAATTTCTTTCCATTTAAAACCAGTAACGTCCGCTGAAATACAGATTAATTAATTTCAAACACATTGTTAAAATCTTTACTTACAAGTACACGGAATACAGAGCATCCATCCCTTTCTTGTGTCACATTAAAGTAATTTTAAAATTGTAACTCCTCAAGGAACCTTACTGTGCGCGACACTCTGGCAGGCTGGCAGCAATAATGTGATTTCCTTCCCGCACAGGTTTCTGTTTAAAATTCATGCAACGCATGCATGACTGTTGGGTCCTGACTCCTAAAACAGGTCTTTGCAGCTGAACGCACAGAAGACGAAAATAGGTCGCAAACACCTGTTGCGTCTGTGCATTTGGACGGTTGCAAAGGGCTTTCTTAAAGAGGAACTCCCTTTAAAAAAGAAAAACAACTTTTTTTTTTAAATTAAAATAAAATCAGCCGGTTCCAGGGGGGTGCAAGTGCACCCCCTTGCACCTGCCTGTGGGCGCCCTTGTCCATATGGTCATAGTTCAGTCCATTCTGCCTTTTATGCACAAGGACAATTGGATGTGCTGGACAGATCTTCAGGATGCATACTATCATAACAAAAATTAACAGACGATCCAGGAGATACCTACACTTCTGGCTGGGAGCCAGTCATTACCAGTTCAGAGCTCTGCCCTTTGGTCTCAGCATGGCCCCCAGGGTGTTTACCAAGTGTATGGCAGTAGTAGCAGCTCACTTGAGACTACATGATTCTGGGTGTTTCCATATCTAGACAACTGGCTCATTAACACACTTACCAGACATCAGCTGAGCCAAGCTCGGGATTATGTACTCCAATTATGCTCCCATCTAGGCATTTCAATCAACTATAACAAATCTCATCTGGAGCCAACACAGATATTGGAATTCAGTGGTGCCGCATTCAACATGATTAACCAACAGCATCTCTCCCCTTGTCAAGAGTTCAGACTGTTCAGTTCCTGTCGGAAAGATCATCCAAAACTCTTCTCTCTCTCATTTCATTTAATCCTTCACACTTTAGGATCCTTGTCAGTGGGAATCATCCTAGTACCATTGCCAAGGTATCATATGAGAATTCTTCCTTGGACATTGGCAACTAAATGTCCATTCTTCTTCATCTGCTGTCCACTCAGATGAAAATAACTCAGGCTTGCAAAATATATCTCCTGTGGTGGATACACTGCAGTCAAGTGCAAGAATGACATCTCTTTGTTCTTCCCCAACCCAAGACCATAGTGACTATGGACCCCTCTCAGATTGAGTGGGGGGCACTTCCTGGGAAGGACAGTGCAAGGCACACGGTCTCCTGAAGAGGCCAACACATATATTAATGTCCTGGAAATGGGAACTGTCCTCCTTGCATTGCAAGCCTTCCAAGACACTCCCGAACAGGACTCTTATGATTCAAATGGACAATGCCGCTTGTCTGGTCAGGATGAAACAGACAGACATTTGTGGGTTCTGTTCAAGCAGCTTTATTATATACAAACACATCAGGAATGAGGCTTAGTAACTTTACCTTAGATAAACTTATAAACAAACTGACTATCTCTCTCATACATGCCCACTCTCTGGCTGCACTCTCAAAATGGCACTGAAGCTAGCACGTGCTTGCTATTTATATGCATGTGCACACCTTGGAAATGCTTCTTAAATGTATAACACAAATACATATTCTGCATCTTCCCTCTTTGAGAAATAGGTCATGCATTATTGACGACATTGATTGACATGCAATTGGTACAAAATAACTATTTGACATGCAATTATACAGCAGTAAATACATATATACAATCATGTCCAGGTTGCTGTGTATTTCACACTAGGTCTGGAAACATGACCAAATCATGTGACATAGAAATTAGACTTAGGTATATCAACTGGGATTGTCTCTGCTGAATGTTCAACTTTGGGGACATCAGGAATGGAAGGAGGAGTTAAGACACGTTCTGCAACAGGAACATTGTCTGAATTGCTCTGAGATTTAGAGTCTGTATCACAGGAACAATACTGCAATATCGATTCTGATATAGGAAGAAGATGTCTGTGATATCTCCTGTACGCCACACCCTCAGATTCTATGAAGTAGGATCTTGGCTCGGTAAATATACCTGTTACTTGAGCAATCTGGTCAAAACCTTTCACCATTTGTATCCTTACTATCTCTCTTTCTTTCAAAGGACAAAGAAATCTGCTTGATTTACCATAGCTGGTCTTCAAGAAAGAACCCTTTCTGAATAGTTGAGCTTTGATTGCTCTGTTGATTTTGGCTTTAAGCCTCAACAAACTGGAAGTGATAGGCAGTGCTGTTCTGGTTTGACTAGATAGAAGTTTTTGAGCAGGTGAGCCAAGTATATCGTCAAGGGGTGTTTCTGAGATTGAGTAAGTTTAAAAAGACGTCAGTATTATCATGCTTTGACTTCTCCAGTAATTGCTTTGCACTCTGTACTGTACGTTCAGCTAGACCATTTGACTGTGTGTATTCTGGACTACTGTAACATGTACAAAGTCCCATTCTTTTGCAAACTTCTGAAACAACTGACTGGTAAATTGGGTACCATCATCAGACATAAGCTTCTGTGGACTTCCATGGACTGAGAAATTATGTTTCAACTTAGTAATAACAGTAGTGGATGTTAGGTTAGGTAGTAAATCAATCTCAAACCAGTTCAAATAAGAGTCTACCAACACTAAGTAATGCTGATTGTTCCACTCGCATATATCAGTGGCCACTGTTGACCAAGGTAGTTTAGGAACTTGACTTGGATAAAGTGGTTCTCTTTGCAGATGCGGTTTAGTACTATTGCATACTGAACAAGTAGAAAGTATTTTATCTATGTCTTTTGCTAGAGATGGCCAGAATTCTAGTCATCTCACCTTTCTTTTGGTAGATTCAGAACCTGGGTGATCATAAGGCTTCTTCTTCTTCTTCTTTCTTCTTTTGGCTGCTCCCAATAGGGGTCGCCACAGCAGATCAACTGTTTCCATTTCCTCCTGTCCTCTGCATCTTGCTCTGTCACACCAACCACCTGCAAGTCCTCTCTCACCACATCCATAAACCTTATCTTAGGCCTTCCTCTTTTCCTGTTACCTGGCAGCTTCATCCTTAGCATCTTTTTCCCAATATACTCAGCATCCCTCCTCAGCACATGTCCAAACCAATGTAATCTTGCCTCTCTGGCTTTGTCTCCAAACCGTCCAACCTGGGCTGACCCTCTAATATACTTATTCCTAATCCTGTCCATCCTCGTCACACCCAGTGCAAATCTTAACATCTTCAACTCTGCCACGTCAAGCTCTGACTCCTGCCTTTTTGTCAATGCAACTGTCTCCAACCCGTATAACATAGCTGGTCTCACTACCCTCTTGTAGACCTTCCCTTTCACTCTTACTGGTACTCGTCTGTCACAAATTACTCCTGACACTCTTCTCCACCTACTCCATCCTGCCTGTACTCTCTTCTTCACCTCTCTTCCACACTCACCATTACTCTGAAATGTTGATCCCAAGTACTTAAACTCATTCACATTCGCCACCTCTACTCCCTGCATCCTCACCATTCCTCTATCCTTCCTCTCATTCACACACATATATTCTGTCTTAGTCCTCCTGACCTTCATTCCTCTTCTCTCTAGAGCATATCTCCACCTCTCCAGGGTCTCCTCCACCTGTTCCCTACTCTCACTACAGATCACAATGTCATCTGCAAACATCATAGTCCACGGGGACTCCTGTCTGATCTCGTCTGTCAACCTGTCCATCACCATTGCAAATAAGAAAGGGCTCAGAGCTGATCCTTGATGTAATCCCACCTCCACCTTAAACGCATCCATCACTCCCACCGCAGACCTCACCACTGTCACACTACCCTCGTACATATCTTGTACCACTCTTACATACTTCTCTGACACTCCTGACTTCCTCATACAATACCACAACTCCTCTCTAGGCACCCTGTCATATGCTTTCTCTAACTCCACAAAGACACAATGCAACTCCTTCTGACCTTCTCTGTACTTCTCCATCAACACTCTCAGAGCAAATATCGCATCTGTAGTGCTCTTTCCTGGCATGAAACCATACTGCTGATCACTAATCATCACCTCCCTTCTTAACCTAGCTTCCACTACTCTTTCCCATAACTTCATGCTGTGACTGATCAGTTTAATCCCTCTGTAGTTACTACAGCTCTGCACATCACCCTTATTCTTAAAAATCGGTACCAAAACACTTTTTCTCCATTCCTCAGGCATCCTCTCACTTTCCAAGATTTCATTAAACAATCTAGTTAAAAACTCCACTGCCATTTCACCTAAACACCTCCATGCTTCCACAGGTATGTCATCTGGACCAACAGCCTTTCCGTTCTTCATCCTCTTCATAGCTATCCTTACTTCCTCCTTGCTAATCCACTGCACTTCATGATTCACTATCCGCACATCATCCAACCTTCTCTCCCTCTCATTCTCTTCATTCATCAACCCCTCAAAGTACTCTTTCCATCTGCTCAACACACTCTCCTTGCTTGTGAGTATGTTTCCCTCATTATCCTTTATCACCCTTACCTGCTGCACATCTTTAATAGCTCGGTCCCTCTGTCTAGCCAATCGGTACAGGTCCTTTTCTCCCTCCTTAGCGTCCAATCTTTTATACAACTCTTCATACGCCTTATCCTTAGCGTTCGCCACCTCTCTCTTTGCCATGCACCTCATCTCCTTATACTCTTGTCTACTTTCTTCATCTCCTTGACAATCCCACTCCTTCTTCGCCAACCTCTTTCTCTGTATACTCTCCTGTACTTCTTCATTCCACCACCAGGTCTCCTTGTCCTCCTTCCTCTTTCCAGATGTCACACCAAGCACCCTTCTAGCCATCTCTCTCACTAGCTCTGCTGTAGTTACCCAGCTGTTCGGTAACTCTTCACTGCCACTCAGTGCCTGTCTTAACTCTTCCCTGAACATCACCTCACAATTACCCTTTTTCAATTTCCACCATTTGATCCTTGGTGCTGCCCTCACACTCATCCTCCTCTTCTTGATCACCAATGTCATCCTACAAACCACCATCCTATGCTGCCTAACTACACTTTCCCCTGCCACCACTTTGCAGTCTCCAATCTCCTTCAGATTGGCCCTTCTACATAAGATATAATCCACCTGTGTGCATCTTCCTCCACTCTTGTATGTAATACACAGTCTGGATATATTCACATTGTAAGGAAGCAGGAATAACAATTTTAGGACCTTTGAAATAATGCCATCTTCCATCATCTTTTCATCTCTGTAAGGAAAATAAGGTTGCACTTCAGATGGTACACTAGATTGCTTTGATGGCCATCCTACATGGATGTAGTGGTTGAGCTTTTGCAAAACAAGATCAGTCTTTGTATTATCTCTCAGCTCATCAAGTCTCGTGGTAGAAAAATTGTGCATTTCAATGAGATCAAAGACAAAATTCTCCGCATCAAGCTGTTCCATTGTATTTCTGGGTGATCTGGATAAGGTATCAGACAGATAAAGAAGTTTGCCTTTTGTACAGGCCATTTTGAAATTGTACTTTTGCAATTTGAGCATCATTCTTTGTAATCTTGCTGGAGCAGAATGCATATGCTTCTTTAAAATAGTGACTAGAGGTTGATGTTCAGTTTCAGTCTGGATAGCCTGACCATAAGTACAATCATGAAACTTCGAACATGCAAATACAATTGCCAAAAGTTCCTTCTCAATTTGAGCATATACTGCATCTCCATTTGGGTAAGAGTTCTACATGCATAGGCTACTGGTCTGTTCTCTTGAAGAATAACTGCACAAAGACCAAATTCTGAAGCATCACAGGAAAGAGTTACTGGTTTGTTGATATCATAGTACCTTAATGTAGGTGGGGTAGCAATTTTCTGCTTAAGGTCTTCAAATGCTCTCTGGTGCTGTTCAATTTATTATTTATTTTTATTTATTAACATTTGTTGACCGGGAAAGTCTGACTAGGTTCCACAGAGCCTGTTTTCAGCAGAGGCCCATGGAGAAATGCTCCAGACACATGTCTTTAGAATGTGGGAGGAAACTGGAGTACCCGGAGGAAACCCACGCAAACACAGGGAGAACATGCAAACTCTGCACAGAAGGCACTCCAGCCGAAATTGAACTGGAGAACCTCTTGCTGTGAGGCGACAATGTTAACCGCTGCACCACTGCGCTGCCCAAGCCAAGACCATGTGACATTTTTGCACGTCAGCTCTCTTAAAGATGCTGTCAACTCACTGAAGTCTGGTATAAACTTGCCTAAATAGTTGACCATACCAATGAAACCTTGTAGAGCTTGAACATTATCTGGTGCTAGCATCTGAAGAATGGCTGCTTGCTTGGAAGGATCTGGTCTCAAGCCAGTGCTAGTAAATAAATGACCTACATACGTAACTTCTGGTAGTCTGGATTTGCACGTCAGAGGATTGAGCTTTAAGTTCACTTTACGTGCTCTGTCTAGAACTTTTCTGAGGTTTCTGTCATGCTCTGCTTCACCATTGCCTCCAACCAATAAATCATCTACTATTATGGCACATGGATAACTTGAAAAAATTTGCTCCATTGCATGCTGAAAGACTTCACTTGCAGAATTTATTCCAAATGGCGTCCTGAGAAATCTATATCTTCCATGTGGGGTACTGAATGTAGTCAGTAATGAAGATTTGCGATCAAGCATCTCTTTGCATCCAAGACAGAAAAAAACAGTGGCATTTGGTATCAGGGCTGTGACTTCCTCAACTGTACCCACAGGATGATGAGGTCTATTTAATGCTTTCTTCAAATCTTTTGGTTAAGTGCATATTCTGATTTTGTCTGATCCTTTTCTGTGAGCTGCTGCCATAGATGACACCCATCCTGTAGGTTCTGTAACTGGACAAATTATACCTTGTTGCACCATTTTATCCAACTGAGCTTTGACATTGTCCCACATAGCTATTGGAACTTTTCTTGCTGGTCTGACCACTGGGCTGACCTCTGAGTCTAACTTCATAAAATACACAACTGGAAGCTTGCCTAACTTGTCATCGAAGACATCAGCATATTCAGAAGAAATAGCTTCATTTAAACTGGAACTGGGACGTGCTTATATGATGAACTGCTTTGGTAACAGACAGCAGATTCATTCTCAAGCTGTCTCTGAGACCTAATAATGACTGCACAGGCCTTTGGACTACATAGAACAATAATTTGTAACACTTTCCTAGCCAAATAACATAAAAGCACTACTGAGGCTTTGGTTTGAATTTCTTCATCTCTATAAGCAACAAGCTTCAAACAACTAGCCAAATTATGTTGCTTACCATCTTTCACCTTAGCAAATGTGTCTGCTAATATAACAGTACCCTTCAAACCAATGTCTGCTTTGAGCTCAGTGGGTTTACCATTGATCAGGACAAAATAAAACACATCATTCTTTGCCAACAAATCTACTGCATTAATCTTTTCACCGAATATTGATACACCATCTGTATAGAAAGTAGACCTGCAGCTTTCTATATGATCAACTTGCTTTTTTAAGTAACCTTTATTTGCAACTGAGTGAGGTTTACATGATTTGTAAAACTTTTGAAAATGGTTCAATTATTTACACTTGTGGCATTGTTGACCAAATGCTAAGCATTTTTTTCTTTTTTAGACTCATGGTTGGCACCACAATTGCAACAGTTAACAATAAAGCTTGACTTGGGTTTTGCTGATTCTCCCTTGTGCCTCACTGAGCATGCTCCTTTAACTGAACTATTCTTAGAACTTGTTGGAAAATTTCTCCCTGCCAAACCCGCAGGGGCTGCAGCTGCCATGTGCTTAGACATGTTTCTGCTAGCCACGTTGCATGCTGTCTACATTTGCTCTGGAGCCTGTTGAAACCATGCCCTTGTCACTTGCAAGCATACTTGTGTGCCTTTCTGTAACTTCATGGATTTGACAAATCTCAGTAGCTTTACTCAGCATTAAATCACTGTCAGGAAGCAAATTCTTTCTCACAGCAGCACTATTAATATCAAACACAAGCCTGTCCTTTATGAACTCATCTTTTAAATCACCAAACCTACACATTTTAGCTTTATTTCTCAGATCATGAATATAAGCTGCAAAATATTCTCCTTGCTTTTGATCTGTTGTGTAATACAAATGCCTTTCTAATGTAGCATCTGTCTGGGGGTTGCACATTTCTCTGAATTTGCATTTCAAACACTTGGGATCTTCCCTTGATTTAGCTTGTACAACAATATGTTTTCCCCTTCTCCTTCATACACTGCTGGTGCATCACAAATGAATGCTCTCTTTCAATGACTTCTGACCTGGCTAGGTTTAGCAAAATGAATGCCCTGGTGCTCAAATATTCTCCAGTTTTCTGCAATATTCTGATCAAATACAAGTGGACCTGGTCTGCGAAATGCCTCTGCCATATTAACAAATACTAGTGAAGGTTTTGCAAGTATGTACAAACACACATACATACATATATGCCAGAAATTTATGTCAGTATTTGTAACTATGCCCGCTAGGCACAAGAAGCCTCTGAGTAACTGACGTCTGTGAAATATTTTGATTACCCCTTCTTAGTGTAAAAAACATTTCCAAATAACTGCACTGTGCAAATAAACTGCGCAGAAGAAGCTCAGAGTAAGAAACATTTCAAAGTAATTGCACTTTGTGAATAAACAGTACACAGCACACTGAAACACTTCCAAAATGGCTGTACTTTGCTATATACTCTTTACAGTGCAAGAACACTCTGTAATGGCAGGCCTTTTGCAAGTAGACATACCCAGCAGAAGAAACTTTTTGTAATGGCTATAATTTGACTGCACTTCACAAAATAGTTGCACTTTGCACACTGTGAGCTCTTTAAAATAAATGCACAGTAATAAACATACACTGTAAGCACTTTTACACACTTTGAGATACTTTGAATAAATTATGTCCTGAATAGCTTCAATTAATGCAAAATAGTATTTTATGCCAAAACAACAAGTGCCAAAAACATGCAGTTGCCTTGCTTTATTTATGTTTAATATGCCCTTCTTGCCCTTTATTATTATTATTTGTTTTGCCCATTTAATCTCTTTTCATGCTCTTTGTACTTTTTGTGTACTTATTTTACTCTAAACATGTTCGTTTTACTTTAAACATGCTCATTTTGCAATTCTAAGGTAACTCTAAACCCTTTATGTGTTTTTCTGATAACTGTTTTATCAAATATCTTAATTTCAAATATTTCTTTTAATTAATAAACTTTTTTATGCCTGTTGTTTGCTTAATAAACTGTTATGTGCTATTTGTTTGCTTCATAATGCATTCTATGCCCTTGTAATGCTCTGTTTTATCTTTTTTAATAAATAAATCGTTTGTGCAAGTTTTCATTACCTTTGGTTCATTTCTGACACTTTTTTGCTCTCGGCTTTCTTAATTTACATTCACTGGTAGCTCTCCACCTTGTAGCTCTGAAAAGCAATTTCTGCTATCCCGGTTCTGACTCCATGTCGCTCGTCCAGTCAGGATGAAACAGACGAACATTCGTGGGTGCTGTTCAAGCAGCTTTATTATATACAAACACATCAGGAATGAGGCTTAGTAACTTTAACTTAGATAAACTTATAAACAAACTGATTATCTCTCTCATACTTGTTCACTGTCTGGCTGCACTCTAAAAATGGCACTGAAGCTAGCATGTGCTTGCTATTTATATGCATGTGCAGACCTTGGAAATGCTTCTTAAAGGTACAACATATGCACGTATTCTGCAGACAACATGTCAGTAGTCTGGTACATCAACACACAAGGGGGAACCAAATCTTAACCCCTGTGTCAAGAAGCTTTGAGAATGTGGGAATGGTCGATCTCATCCAATCAAGTTTTGACAGCAGTGCACATTCTGGGGAAGTCAAATGTGATGGCAGACAAGTTAAGCAGGTCTATTCTAATGCCTTACGAGTGGTCTCTCAACATGAGGGAGGCAGATCAAATATTCCATTGATGGGGTCAACCACGCTGTGACCACTTCGCATCCACTCTCAACAACAAGTGCAGCAGGTTCTTTGCCCTCATCCCCTTACTGGGTGAATCACTGAGAAATACTCTACTTCATGATTGGCCCTCCTGTCTCCTTATTCCTATCCCTCAATATCACTAATCCCCAAATATCTTCAGAAAGCATCTAGATTGAAGAGCACAGTAATCCTCATTGCTTCTTATTGGCCTTGACAAATTTGGTTTTCCTTCCTCTGGCCTCATCTTCCTCATCCTCCATGGTCTCTGGATCCAGCTACAGACCTCCTGTCTCACCTTGACAGACTTAATTCAACCAGACATTCCAGGCCTGCAGTTGACTGCATTGTTTCTTCAGTTCTGTTGATTGCTAGACAACCCAGGCTCTCCTCCCCGATCCGTCACATTATTTTATCATCCCACAAAGCTTCTACTAGGAAACTGTACAAAAGCAGTTGGAAACAATTCATAATTTGGGCACAATAAAAACAATTAGATCCATTTTCTGCCCCTTTATCTAAAATTCTGGAATTGTTAGCCTCAAATTTCAGTGAAGGAGCTAGCTCTTCTACTGTTAAAGTTCAGTTAGCTGCCAACTACAACTTTCATATAGGAATAAGTAACTCATAGGTTCATAGGTTCATAGGTTGGTACTAGGCTATCGGCCTGAGGGCCTATACAAGCCTAACCATAACAATTCCCTGGCTATTTCTTCCCACACTATTTACTTCCCTGGACCCCTGTCTAGGAGATCAACTGATGTGATCCCCCGGGTGAATTTCCTTTCTCCCATCCAATCGTCAAGGTTCCTTTTGAAGAGGGCCAAAGAGGTGCTCTGCTTGACATGTATGGGCAGTCTGTTCCAGAGTCTGGGGAGTCTCTGGGTCAGGAACCTATCCCTCCAACATGTTTTGTTTATTGTGATGACAAGATTTAGATCCCTGGAGCGTGTGGCTCTGAGGGATTGGGATTTTATTAAGTGCAGCATGTCCAACAGCTCTGGGTTTGACATGGCTTTGTATGTTAAGCAGAGATCGCCTCTGAGTAGACAATATGTGACAGAGTATAGCTAGAGTTTTTTAAGGCAGTCAGCATAGGGCATCTGCTTTAGGCCTGTGATTCTTTTAGTGAGGTATTTCTGCAGCTTTTCCAGTTGTTGCAGATGTCTTGAGAGGTACATACCAAATGGGGCGTTGTATTCTATAATGGGTCTAATGAGGGATGAGTACAGTGGGACAATGACCTCTTTTTTTCTGGATGAAAAGCCCTTAGTGACGAGGTGTGCCACATAGAAGGATTTCCTGACTGTTGTGGCGATACTGTTATCGAAGGTGAGACCACTGTCCACCTGTGTCCCTAAGTCTCTCATCACACTTTTGGTGTTTAGTGTACTGCCACCTATGTGGTAATTCATGGGTACATGTTTTTTCCCAAAGGGGATAGCTATACATTTCTTGGCATTGAGCTTGAGCCCATTGTTCTGGCACCAAGCATCTGTTTTTGGAAGGCCCTTTTGTAGAGTATCCACATCATTTGGGGATTCAGTAATGGCTCCCAGTTTGCAGTCATCTGCGAACTTTGTTAGCCAGAGTCCCTTAGTGTTGGCCTGTACTTCAGAAAAGTATATGCCAAACAAGAGCAGTCCAAGGACTGAACCCTAAGGTACTCCACTTGTCACATGTCTGGAGATGGATTTGGAGTCAGCTACTTTTACAGTGTGGGTTCTTTCAGTAAGCCAGTTGGCAACCCATCGAGTGACGTAGAGATTAATGCCCAGCTTAGTAAGTCTATCAATGATTTCAGAGTGGGGGATGGTGTCAAAGGCCTTGGCGAGGTCCAGATAGGCTGTGTAGACTGCCTTACCCTCGTCCATGGCTCTGGAGACTGATTCAAAGAAGTCAATCAGGTTCAGAAGACAAGATCGGCCCTTCATGAACCCAAACTGGGTGGAGTCCAGTGTTTGAAGGTTGCCAATGTCTTTGTTTATAAGTTTCATGATAATACGTTCCATGACCTTGCAGATCAGGCTCGTCAGACTGATGGGGTGGTAGTCCCTGGGATCCAAGGTGGATCCCCCTTGTGGAGTGGGATAAATGTAGCGGTGCACCACTCAGTGGGCACAAAGCCTGAGGTGAGACTATGATTAAACATGACACTTATGTGAGGTGCCAGTTCATTTTGTAGTTCATGTAATACACAGCCCGGGATGTCATCTGGTCCCATGGATGCTGTATTCTTAGCTTCAGAGAGTGCATGTTTTACCTGTGTAGCCATTATTACCAGAATTTGGCAATCTTCCGGTATTGAGATGGACCGTTTAGGGGGTGGGTGAAGTTTGCTCATCTCTAGCATCCTCCAAATGTGTAGACCCTTTCTAAGATGAACATTTCTCTTTAGATCTCCAGTTAAAGATCCTCCTCCCTCTTGGGATTTAAATATAGTCTTGCAGGCTTTAACCCAGTCTCCATTTGAACCTTCATCTAAAATGGAGCTACAATTTCTAACCTGGAAAACTATCTTTTAGTAGCTATTACCTCTACCAGAAGAGTTTTAGAATTACAGGCCTTGTCTTCAAAATTCCCTTACTTGATTTTTTTATAAAGATAGAGTATCCTTGAGAACCAGTCCTTCCTTTCTTCTTAATGTGGTGTCAGAATCTAATATCAATCAAACTATTAATCTGCCAATCTTTTTTACAAATTTTTCAAACAAAGGAGAGTATATTTTACATCTATTGAATGTCCAGACAAATGCATTTTTACTAACATACAACAAAAAATTTTAGAAAAACAGATAAACTGTTTGAGTCCTTTTCAGATTCCAAACTAGGCAAATTAGTCTCTAAAGTAACATTAGCTAAATTGTTGACTAATTGTATTACCTTTGTTTATAATAAATTGGGCATGTCCTTACCCAAACCACCAAGAGTATATTCCACAAGATCCATGGCTACTTCTTCAGCTTTTTTGTCTAGATCTTCTTTAGATGATATCTGTGCAGCTGCAACTTGGGCTAATCCTCATACCTTTATTTCTCATTACAAACTGGATCTGGTCTCTAGGTAACAGAGCAGCATTTTGTTCAGTGGTGCTTAAAAATATCCTTCCTTAGAGGCCTCACAGGATTTAGGTAGCCGGGGACTCTGTCACAAGAGTTGAGGAATGATTGAAAATTGACTACATCAGATAAAGAAGTTATGTACTCGCATTAATGTTCCATCTGTGTTGTCCATTTTCATTCTTCCTCAACTAGCTATCCAGCATCCCCCTCCTTGTTGTATTTTGGAAAGATCGAAGGAACTTTGTTCCTTTGTTTGAGTATCAGATTCTACAGATGTAAGATGCAGCAAACAAGATCTGAGGTATGTTAGGAACTAGGGCATTATGGAAAAGAGAAGAGCTCAAGAGCTTTCAGTGATTCACACGCTAGTAGAAGTGGTCCAATCAGATCTGAGCTCAACAGTTGAGGAAGAATGAAAATGGACAACACAACGGAATGCTATGGTGAGTACATAACTTTTTTTTATCCAGCCTGGTGAGGGGAACATCTATGTGTCTCACAATGGAGTCACCTATGACCAATACATTAGGTTTTCTGGTGTTACGCCTTATTGTCTTATTTGTTGAGACATTGGTGTGTGTGTGTGTGTGTGTGTGTGTGTGTGTGTGTGTGTGTGTGTGTGTGTGTGTGCGCGCATGTGTAGTTATTTTTTGCATTGTTATGTGTGTAAGTGGTTTCCATTTGGGAGACCTCTGATCTTTTGGTAAGTTACTAGTGAGTACCTCCGAATATGTGGGTTTATGTGTTGCATCCTTATTTAGTATGGGAAGTGTGTGCATTTGTGTGTGTGTGTGTGTGTGTGTGTGTGTGTGTGTGTGTGAGAGTGCTGACAACCTGTTTGGCATTTGATCTGTCCTTATTTGAGAGTCTTGCCTCCAGTTTCATAGTGTGACTACATCTCTCACATAAAGTATTTGTTTGTTTCAGGAGTAAGTAGTTGTCAGTGTATATGAGACAATTGCTACATTGCCTCAGGATGCCCGTGTCTATCAGGCTGGCCAGAGAGATGATGGGAAGCTGCCTGTCCATGATAGCAAGCACTTACTGTATGTTTTATTATGGAAGGGAATGGGTTAATTTGACAGGACTGTGCTGGTAGCACCACGACTACAGGAGGGACCTATACATTGTGTAGGCTAAGGTTGAACAATAAGGCAAAACTGCTCAGTGCATAACCGAGTTGCTCCTAGAGTTGCAGAAAAGCTTGGCTTAGAAGGATTTCACTGACAGTTTAGAGTTCTGAAAAACAGATGCCAAACAGCAGGGGTTCAACACACATCTCTGAAGGAACCACTGGTCACATTATCTCTGTCTGAGGAGGTTTCACCCACTCAGACAATGTATGTTCTCTCTTTAAGCCAGTCAGCTATTCATCTTACCATGAAAGGATTTATGTTTAAAGCTATCAACTTATAAACAATTCCATCATGTGGTATGGTATCAAATGCCTTGGCAGGATGAAGGTATTCAGTATATATGGTGTAACCCCTGCTGACCAGCTAAATGTCTTTCTTAAAGAAGGTGAAAAGCCCTGTCCCTGTATTCTGTCTCCTACAGGCTGTTGAGGGGAGATCTATGCCTAGCATACAAGGCATTGTCAGATCCCACCCTAATGGACCTCCTGCATATCCACAAAACAAATAGCACCAGAATTACCCATTCTAGACTTAACCTTGCCTGTGGTATAAATAGGACCTGCTGGAAAGACAGGCATGTGTCCCAGAGACTACACCTTCTCTGGAGCAGGCTCCCCATCCATGTGAAGCAGAGTTCCTTCCTAACCCAATTCAACTGTAACTTGGAGAATTGGATTGGGAACAGGAAGTTGATCCCTGGTTTTGCATCTCTGACTCTAATGGACACAGACAGTCTGTAAACAGTTCATCTCCCAGGCCCCTGCTTCTAAATGTTTCATCTCCCAAACCCGTGCTTACACTTATCAAGGGTACCAGAACTTCTCAGAGATTTGGGATGCATGGCTAGGCTTAAAAATGCCTTAGTGGTCATTAGTCTAGTACACACATATGAACCTATGACAGTACCTGCTCTTTGCAAAGCTGAGTTGCAGTGGGTCTAGCTTAATCAGATTCTGATGTCACAAGTTATGAATTGGTGATTATGTGCATATAATCTGGTTGTAAAGGATTCTGCATAAGCAGTGCAGTCATAAGGATGGAATGGGCTTTTGAATTTTGCCAGGTCATCACTCTATTTTAGTAGATTAGCCTTATCATAATCTCAGAATATCAAGGTACCAGAAAATTCTTCTGCCTTACGTTGAATGTGATTTTGTGGTCCAATTTGACCAAGGAGTAAGTTGCAATTGGTGGGGAGCAAAGCTGTCCCATATTGGTAAGTACCAAGTCCAAGACTACATGTGTGACTGTTGATGCAAAGGGTTGAAGTTGGGAGATGTAGTTCCTGTGATGCAGGGTTTGTTTTTTCAGCCCTTGTTTGCCTACTGTTTGACCTTGAACAAGTCACTTAACCAGATATTATGCCCGAGTTGCTCTTGAAAAGGGACTGTGTGCTCAGTGGGTATACCTGGTTAACAAATGGGATTATTTTTATTATGCTATTTTGTCATCTCTATTTGGGATGCAGACTAACTGGTCCAGAGAGTCTGTACTGATCAGATATGTAGATTTTTCTGGGCATACCTGTCTGATGGCACATGTCTCCCAGTTAGTGGAGGGGTAGATGAAATCTCCTAAATCTCCTAAGAGAATGGTGTTTGGCATAATGCATTGGGTCTCTATCATACTTTTTAGGTAGGAGGAATGGGCTAAGAGGCACATAGAAGAATTCCTATAGTAAGCTATGATATGATAAGGGGTTTTGTTGATAGTAAGTTGAATGTGAATTTGTTCCAGGCTGTTATCTTGGGGTCTATATGACTAGACCGAAAGATCACAACAGCAAATGTATGTACATCGGCGCATTTACGTCGATGTACATACTAAGCGAAACACCTAAACGGCGAAAACCGGAACGCCGAACGTGTTTCATCATCATAATGCGCCACACAGGTAGGTAAAATCTAAACTAAAATATTACATTAATTAGCTTTTGCAGTGGGGCAAGCCCCCCTGCACCCCCCATGTGGGGGGCTTTGCCCCCCACACCCCCTACTTAAATATACCAACTCAGAGACCGCGCTACAGTGGGGAAAAGGATATATTTCCTTATCCCCACCATCGTGCTGCTAGCTATGAAACACGTTCGGTATTCCGGTTTTCGCCGTTTAGGTGTTTCGCTCGGTATGTACATCAATGTAAATGTGTCGATGTACATGCATTCGCTGTTGTCATCTTTCAGTCTAGTCATATAGACCCGTTATCTTGACCAATGTGTATGGAGGTGAAGTGCTTTTTTTTTTTTTTTTTTTTTTTTAAAAAAAAAACAAAAACTTTAGTGCCTTTACTTAATATGGTGCATCTAAAAATGTGGTAGACATTGAAACCCTGCACTGATGGAGTACTTTCATTGGTTTTGAACCAGGTCTCTGTGACAACGCATATATCAATGTTTTTCAGGGTAATGAGTACTTGTAGGGAGTGGAGTCTTTTATTAAGGTTCCTAGTACTGAGCAGAAACACCTTTATGATCAAATGTTGTCTATTTTTGTCCGATTCCACATTTGGGTTGTCTGATTCAATTGGATCTGATCTCAGCACCTTCTTCTAAAGTTTTTGGATCTGAGGAGTTATCCTTCCGTACCCATAAATCCCTCCTTCTACCTAATTTACCTCAGATCTCATTTACTGCCTGATTCATCCAGATGTGTGTCCAAAAGATCTTCCAATACTTCATGAATAGTGAAAGACTTTTTGGGATATTTTCCTTGTTTTGACTCCTCCCTTTAGGAGCTGTTGTGTAGTATAATGTGGTATTAGTTGTTAGGTTTTTAAACTCCTAAAGTGTTTAGGATTTTTAATAGTTTCAGAGTTAGCTTAAGAGGTTTCTGGTGTGTCTGTGAATTTCTTCTCATTAAGATCTTTACAAGTTAATAGGTTTTTGATAGTTTTCATATAATGCATGTTTTTTTTGATAAATTTTGATTGCTGTGTATTTAATATAGCAATAACCAACAACTGCTTGTGTCATATTGAAGATTTACTCATGGTGCTGTTTAATCATGAGGGCAAAGCACAAGTGATTAACTAAAGACAACCATGGGTAAAGCTTTGCTATATCACACCCAGGAATTGGTTATTGCTATTATACAATGACATTATTTACGGAAAAAAATATTTACTTTTCTTAAATAATGTCTTTGTATAATGACATCATGGTGTTCTTCTGTGTTGTTTCCATATCCTAACTCTTTGTTGATGTACTTGCCATGCATATGGGGTTTACGTGGGTTCATATTACGTTATCGAATTGTTAAAAGTTTGAATGTCATATGGTCAAACCCATATGATCGAACTTTTAACAATTCAAAAATGTAAAAAAAAAAAGATAAACAAAAACCTACCTGACTATTTTAAGCAGGGGGAAGCCCCCCCTGCACCCCCCGCCCCCGCTGTTTAAATATACCAACTCCGAGATCGCACTACAGTGCAGGAAAGGGAAATCTTCCCATTCCAGACTGTACGGAGATCTCCATTGAAACCTTCGAACTGTTAAAAGTTCGATCATATGGGTTCGACTATATGACGTTCGAATTTAAATATTCGACAACATATGTACCTGGGTTTATGTTCCCATGCTTACCCAGTACATTAATGCCTTGGAAGGCAAACAACGGAGAAAGGAAGATCTCTGTTGCTTCTTCTTCTTTTTTTTTTTTTTTTTTTTTTTTTTTGAAAAAAAAAAAACAAATTTTGAAATCTGGACAGTTTATTGGTATGAGACAGAGAGCGGAAATACAAGGAAAATCAGGTACATTTCTTTAATTTTGCATAAAGTACCTGATTTTCCTTGTACTTCCTCTGCCCTCAGTACGTACCTCTCATGGTCACTCTGGTTGGGCTGGCCAATCAGTGTGCGTGTTTTTGAATGTTAATGACCTGTCATTGTATAATAGTTAATAATTGATAGTTTTTACTGATGTCAGACAAACCTTCATGTTTTAAAAAGTGCTCAGTTTGGGGACACAAGATCCCTTCCCAAGACCAACACTCTCTTTGTGTTTACTGTTTAGATGCTGCTCATTCACAAACAAATTGTGATATTTGTGCTGCCTTTGCATCTGTGGCTATTCAAGGCAGAGGAGAAAAACCCATTCTAAAAGGCTTGCTTTCCTCACAGACAGGATGCTCTTCTTTAGTTATGTCTGAATGTGGACCAGCTTCAGTTTCTCCCAGCAACGGTTCAGAAAAGAGAAAAGAGAAGAGAAAGGATAAGTCTAAATAGAAGCATAGAGAAAAGGCTAAGTCTTCATAAAGAAGATCTGAGGAAAAGAGTTTGGAAGAAAAAAGACTCAAAATATTGAGGAAAAGGTCCCCTGGATCCAGCAGGTCCATCATGTCAGATACTGCAAACATCGCAGCAGTCAGATCCACCATTTAGTCGGTTCCAAACTCCCTCTCCTTGAACAACTTTTTCTCCTGAACTTGTGAGACCCATTTTACAAGACAAATGTGCTTCCAGACTTCCTTCTATAGCATCATCGTTGAGGTTGGTCCGATCCACCAGTAGTCTCATGGAAATGGATGCTGACCATATTTATTTATTTAACATTTGTTTACTGGTATAATGAGGAAATTCTTGAGGGCATAGATCCATCTGGGATTCCTCCTGGCTCCATCCCCAAAGAGAGCTCCGGGTACAGGCCCATTGACCCCATCACATTTTTACCTGTACTGGTTCAGTTTTTGGAACTGGTTCCCATGGGTTCAAATGCCTTTGCTGCAACTCATTTGGATTCAGCAGTCCAGGGAACTTTGGCATTGACTGCATCCCTTACTTTCTCACCTCCAATGCTGTCAGAGTGAGATGAATCCCGGAGCCAAAGCGTTGATGTCGGTTTCCCAGTGGTGGAGTTGACTCTAAGGTTCTTGGAGCCATCTCTTCCTCTTGGGGCCTTGGCACTCAATAGTTTAGGTCCAGGGCTTTCCTTGAAGCCTATCTCAATTGGAATGAGGAGAGTTTCTGAGTCCTTTGAAAGAAGGAATATTTCTGTTTCACTTGTGGTGTCAGTTTTTCAGCCTGTTGAAAGGGCTTTGGCTGGACCAAGAAGGCAGGTGCATACACTAAGTTCATATCCATCCCAGCACCTAAAGGGAACCTCTACCTTATACTTCTCATTCAGATCAACAGGGACAGTCAGAACCCATAAACTTTGACACTACTCAGCACTCAAGTTCCTAGTCTGATTCCAATGTGTCTCCAACAGAACTCCAGAGGCATGTTCCCAGGAAACAGACATGCAAACTGAAGCACTTAGACTCCTCTTCTGAGTCAGTCACTGAAGGCATGGATTTGGATGAAAACAAAGGATCCCCTAGATGCCCCCTGGAAAATGTCACCTTCAGAGACATCCTACAGTTGAAGCAGAAGGGGGTTTTGTTTACTAAAATTCCTTTCCTGGATGAAACTGGTTTTCTTGAAGCTTATGGGACTGGCTCATCTGCATGCTGGATGGATCCCCCCAGAAGCCCTTATAGATCTTATGGCACAGAGGGCATGGAAGATCTCTGATGTCATAGCACCAACCCCCTCAAAAAACAACAAGGTCTTTGTAGCCCTGAAAGATAGGAAGAACTGGACAAAAAGACCCCCCCCCCCAGTAAGTTCCATGGTTGTATCAGCAGCCATGAAAAAAGAACTGTCTGAGGAGAGTTCTTTTGTCTGTCCCCTTATCAGGGAGTCAAGGGCATTTGACAGACTAGGGAAATGAGCATATGCTTCAGTGACCTTTGCACTCACAGCACTGAATTACCTTGCACACTTAAGTCATGTTCAGAGGGACGTGACAAAGGAAATTTCCATATCCCTCTCAGATAACTTACCTTTGGATGTTCAAAATACAGTGGACATCCAAATTGTTTACCCTACAATCTACCTCTAAAGTAGCCATGTGCCTGCTATCCAGTGCAGCAGATGGTACAGCAAGAGCAGCTGGCCCAGGCATTACCATGGTCACTATGCCTGGATACGGCTATGCGATGTTACAGAAAGCTTCAAGGTGACTTTAATTAATACCCCCTTTGATGATTTCACACTATTCTGCCCCAAAGTTAAAGTGATGTTTACTAGGCGTGAGCAAGATGGTAAGACCCTATCTGCAGTAGGAATCTGTTTCTCCACCCCTGAAAGATCCTTTTCCAAGAATCGAAGAGGTGGTAAGAAAATGTTCAGAAAATCATAGGGTTTTCACTACAACAGTCTTGGAGACAGACAGCCCTCCAAAGGCAGAAGGGGGTAATGTGAATGGATTTCACCCCAGAGGCAGAGGCGGCCACATAATCAGGGGTTTCATGGACCTTTCACTGAGTAACCTTATCAGTGCCCCTGACAGCTTGTGCAGCTGCTGCACTCTGGAGGCAGTCATGGAGTGCTTAACCTTACACCTGTATACCTGGCAAAATATTATTTCAAATTCCTGGGAGCCACTGATAATCACCAGACTCTACACCACTCCCTTTTTTATCCTCCAAAGAAGAGGTTAAAGATTCCTTGCATTCCACCCGAACAGTTGGAATCTGCAGCAGCAGAAGTTTAAAGCTGCTAGAAAAAAAGAGTCATCCAACAGGTCCCCCCAGACCAGTTAGGATCCGGAGTCTATTCCAGGTTCTTTTTCTTCCAAAGAAAACAGGGGAAAAAGGCCAATATTGGATCTCAGCCACCTCAGCCATTTTGTGAAACAGACAAAGTTCCCGATAGCCAAGGTACAATTCATACTACCTCTGTTGAGGAAAGGTGATTGGATATGCTCTATAGATATTCAGGATGCCTACTATCATATAAACACACAGAGGCAACCCAGGAGAGTTCTCAGTTTCTGGCTGGAGAATAATCATTTTCAGGTCAGAGCATTACCATTCAGTCTCAGCACAGCCCCCAAGGTGTTCACCCAGATTATGGCAGTGATAGTAGCTCATCTGTGACTGCAGGGGATCCAGGATTTCCCATAACTTCCAGTAATCCATTGCTGCAACAATAACAAGCACTACTACTTCATCTTACACATATGTTAGAGATTACAGTGAATCATGCAAAAAGTCAGCTGTTTACCACTCAACAGACAGAATTTATAGGATGTCATATCAACACAGTTCTAGAAATTGCTATGCTCCTTGAAGCCCTTAAGACTGGTGGCTTCTCAAGTAATTCAACATCCTCATCCATAGCAAGATTGATTCTCCGTTTGTTAGGTCTGGTGGCCTCTACCATCTCTTTAATTCCACTAGCAAGATACCACATGGGCGCATTACAGTGAACTCTCTCAGTACAATGGCTGAGATTCCAAAATTCATCTCACACAAGTCTGCAGAGATCATATAAAGTGGTGGATAACCTCTCCATCATTTACAGACTTACGACCTTTTTGTCCACCAACTCCCCAGGCCACAGTTATCACCACTTCCCTTTTAGGGTTCAGGGGCATTTCAAAGGAAAGATAGTTCAAGGTACTTGGTCACCTGTATTGGTTAACCTTCACATCAATATCTTGGAGATGAGAGTAATTCACCTAGCACTGCAGGCTTTTCAGGACTACCTGTCCAAGGGTGTGATATCCATCCAAATGGACAATATATCAGTTTATGCTACATCATCAAACAAGGAGGAACATAATCATACCCACTTTGCCAGGAGTCCATGAGAGTATGGCAATGGGTGATGTTTTCCTAACATTTTCTGGTAGCAACACACATAGCTGGAAGAGAGAATGTAATAGCAGACAAAATGAGCAGGTCAATTCTATTGCCTCACAAATTGTCTTTCAGCCAGAGCCACCAAGTTTAAAATCACAACAGGGACTGGGTGGGTGGAAAAAAATCCATCACAGTCACACACCAATAATAGTCTCACACAGAGCTGAATCATGGTCAAATGTTGCCCCAGGCAGGGTAATGGATCCCCCCACAGCCATTCCTGAGTCCAACTACTTAGCTATTTCTCCCCATTTACCATAAACACTGTTCAAACCTGTCAGAGTGCATTCTCTTTTCTTCTTTACTTTTACAGTTATTACAGGTATTTGGATTTAACTTAAAACTTTTATTTCAAATTTTGTTGCACAAACACTATCTGTTTGCTAAACAAAATAATACAGTCTCACAATGAAAACAGACTTAGCATGAACAGTAAACTTCTCTGCCCTTGAAACTTACATTCATTGAAATGCATTGAGACTCACATTCAAAGAAAATGCATCTGGCCAGTGGCGGATTAAGTTTACCTTATTTATTTATTTATTTGCTGTTGGTTAACCAGGATAGTCCAATGGGCCAAGTGAACCCTTTTTCAGTGTAGTCCTGGGGAGAAAAGTTCCTTCAAAAATTACATTTTACAGAGATTTACATTATATAACATACAAGACATAACAAGGTATAGAGGTTACAATGAGTAAAGTTAATAACAAAAACAATTTTTTTTTTTTTTTTTTTTTTTTTTTACAGAAAGCATTCAGGATGACAGATGATATTAAGAAATTGATTATGAGCTGAGTAGAGAAGGTGAGGGTAGTAAGAATACAGGAAGTGGAGAATGCTTATGTGGGGTGGGAGCAGGAGCATTCCCATGTGGATGTTAGGTAGGAGTGAAGTGATTTTGGTTGGAAGGCTAGTGATGGTGCGAATGGAGGGAGGGAGAGAGTTCCATAGTCGAGCTAGGGTAAAAGAGAGGAGGTTATGTCCAGGGGGACGAAGGGGTCTGTAGACTTCTATTAGGTTTTGATTAGTGGATCTGAGAAGTCTTTGAGTCAGGTGAATTTTAAAGGTAGTGGATAGGGAGGGACAGAGGGATGGTTGGAAAATGAGATTGTGTGCATATGTGAGCTGAGTGTAGGAGAGGTAGTTGGGAAGTTCGAGACAATTTAGTTTATGGAATGGTGCACAGTGATGTGTTGAAGCTTTGTTACTAGTGGCGAATTTGGCTATTTTATTGTAACAGGCAGATAGTTTAGTTTTAAGAGATGATTGTAGATTAGTTAAAAGAGGGGCACCATATAGGAGAGAGGGTAAGAGAAATGTGGTAGAGAGAGTGAGTTTGATAGCTGATGAGAGGAATTGTTTGTGTCTATAGAGCAGGCCAAGTTTTTGGTGTGTTTTTTTAATGTTTATTAGTAGATGGGATTTGAATTTAAGTTTATCATCGATTTGAACTCCTAGAAGTTTGGTTTCAGATACCAGTTCAAGTGGAGTATTATTTTGACTGGTGATAGAGAATAGTTGTCTATCAAATGTGTTGGTTTTAGAGGGGGTAAATATCATTAGTTTTGATTTAGCTGCATTAAGTGCAAGATGGTTATCTTTCATCCACTGTTCTGTGGTGGAGAATGCTTCTTGAGTGAGTTTTAGGAGGGTTGGAATGGAAGAGGCGGCACAGATGATTGTAGAATCATCTGCGTATTGGATGATGTTACCATGGGGAATAGAGTGATAGTAATCGTTTACAAAGATGTTAAAGAGGAGGGGGCCTAATATGGAGCCTTGTGGGACACCTATGGGGGTGTTTAGGAAAGAGGAGGTGGCTTTTTTCCACTTGACAGCTTGTTGCCTGTTTGAGAGATAGCTGGTGAACCAATTGAGAGTTGAAGGTGATAGGTTTAGCTTTGAGAGTTTAGTGAGTAGAAGGTTATGGGAGATAGTGTCGAATGCCTTGGAGAGATCAAGTAGGATGGTAAATACAGTGAGACCAGAGTCTCTAGCTTTATTCACAGTTTCAAGGAATGAAAGGAGGGCTGTCATAGTGCTATGATTAGGGCGGAAGCCGTGTTGAGTAGACGTTAGTAGGTTGTTGTCTAATAGATAGGGAAGGAGTTGTAGATGGATACATTTTTCTAGAATTTTTGAGATAAGAGAGAGGATGGCGATGGGCCGGAAGTTGGTAATGCTAGTATTATTTCCTCCTTTATGAAGGGAAATGATAAAGGCCTTTTTCCAGATTTGTGGAACATGACCTTCTTGGATAGAGCGGTTGATTAAGATGCTAACTGGGAGAGCGATGGCATCTGCAGATATGCTGAGGAAGTGTGAGGGGATGTTATCGGGGGCATTGGTGCATGGTTTTAGTTTCTGCAGTAGTTTTTTTATGGTGGAAGTAGGGATTGGTTTCAGTGAGAATGTAGTGGGTTGGGAGGTAGTAGGGTGATAGGGTGGAGAAGAGGGGGGTGTAGGGGAGGGACAGGTGGTAGTAGGAGGTGGATGGTTGCATGAGAAGGAAGAGGTTAGTTTGGAGATACAGTCAATGAAAAAGGAGTTAAATTCGGTGGCAAGTGCATTGTCTTTTACATTTGGGTTGCGATTTGGGTTTTCAGTTGTACCAGGTTTTAGGAGGGAGGTTATACCTTTCCAGAATTTTTGCGGGTCAGTTTTGTATTTACTTTGAAGAGAAGAGTAGTAGTTTTGACGGTCAGCTGAAATAAGCTTTTTTACTGGGTTGCGAAGAGTTTTGTACTCATTAAGGATAGTGGGAGATTTGTGCTTGTGATAGCGTGTCCAGGCTTTATCTCTTAACTGCATGGTTGTTAGTGTGCTTTTAGTTGGCCAAGGGGTAGTTTTGTTTTTTATTCTTTACCTTTAGACTGTTTTCAAACCATAGCACCCTCGCACACATTTTTAGGGCCATGCATGTATACATGTGTTCTTTGATTCATCTTCCTGATTGTATTAAATTATATTTGTTGTATAATACAGCACCCCTTGTTAGAGTGTAATTTGTTGTTCTGAACATTTTTTTCAGTAAGCAATGAAACAAAACATATGAACCAATAATGACAAAACTACATATTTCAGAACATTTCAACCATAACAGGCCACTCAAAATTCTGTCATTGCAATCCACCAATATTAGTCAATATGCACAATCTTTACAGATGTAAAAGTTTTCTGAATAATTCCACATTAAAAGGATATGTAACTAGTGAAGAGGTTGCTGCTTGCTTGCATCTGCAAATTCTGTACTTGCTGCCCTTGAAGAATAAATTGTCTATGTTTTGTTAAAAAAAAAACAAAAAAAAAAACAAAAAAAAAACAATTGTAAATCTGGTAGTAATGGCTGGCTCATAGTTACTAGGAATCTCATCTAAAGGAGGGCATCCTTGGGAATATATCTATCCTTAAAGGATATCACAAATCTATCTATATGGTGTGGGATTAGAACCCACACCCTTCTGTACTAAAGGCAAGTATGCTAAGTATTGTGCTACTAACACTTCTTTGAAAATTGCTATCACAAACACTGATGGCCATTTGCTAAGCAAAATCATTATACATTTAAAACAGCCAAGATGAGAAACAATAAACTTCTATTCCCTTAAGCTCACAATTCCATGAAAATGCACCCATGATGAATAACAGTCTGGTAGTTGGTGTACAGGATTCAGGCACTTGACTCCCTGTAAACAAGGTACAGCATTTGAGAGTGAGCAAGTTAAGTAACCTGCCATCCTTAATGAGGGCATTTTACACACATACATACACACACACACACACACACACACACACACACACACACACACACACACACACAGAATAACTTGTCTCTCTCACTCTGTTTAAATCCCAAGTGAAAGCAGGAGTACTAATATTTAAATTTGCGTCACTCTGTGTGTCTCATATTAAAGATGCATATAGAGACACAAAGTATGTTAAGAAAAATTTTTTTTTTAAATTGTTTAATTAAACATTGTGGCAGCACCACCACCATTGGTTCCCTCCAAGTCAGCAGGTCCTAGGCAACTGCCTAGCTCCTTGTGCTGGATCCAGGTCTGGTCTCATAGCACTTGCAGCTAATTAAGAATGTCACTGAATTCCCTAAATAAGAAATCCTGCTTCTCAGCACCTCTGGTTAACTAGCTAGATTTAATTCCTTTTCAGTCAGTGAACTAAAAGGATACTTCTGTAACTGACCACAGCCAAGAACTTATAAATCTACAAGAAGAAAAATTAAGGTGAGACAAAATATAAAATAAAACTTTAATGTAATAAATGTAAAAATAAAACAAATGGAAGTAAAATGAAGAAATCCAATGCAGTCACACACCAGCAGTAGTCTCACAGTACTTGAAGCTTTGATATTCAGGTCTATGTTCAGTCATCAAATGAGAAATCTATCATACCCCTGTTCATCGAACTTAAAATATCAAGCATTCATTTAGCGAAGTTCATTCATCAAATATTTTACCCAGAGAAAAGAGACAGTGGACCGATATTCATACCAAAACCCACACCACAGTATATCAAAACCACCCAGATGGGGGGGCTACACCCCCACACTCTCCCTACTTATATATACCAACTCTGAGATAGCACTACAGTGGGGAAAGGGGCACATTTCTTAATGATGGCCAACCAACTCTGTTCCCTGGGTAAAATATTTGTTGATTGAATGCCGAAGTGAACGTTCAATGTTTTAAGTTTGATGAACAGATCTTCAATGGATTTCTCATTTGATGACTGAACATAGAACCTTGATATTCTTGGTTGTACTAGCTATTTGGTGGAACCTGTGGTACACAACTTGATAGTATAATGTGCATTGTGTACACTGGTATAAGCCTGAGAAAAACTATTTGGCTGGGGGATGATAGGGAATGACTACTTGCAACTTTTGCCTCCTTCAGGCTCTTTGGAGATATGTTTGATATTTCTCTTCAGTTTTATTTTTTTTCCTGCTAGCACTTGTGGTTTCAGATCCTGATCTGAGCATGTTCACAGTACTTAAATTATATATGCAGCTCACTGCTCAAGAGCTCTGGATTATTTTTCATCACTGGTAATGAAAAAAATTTATCAAGGCATGGTGCCCTCAGAGGGTCATGAAAACCCATTCATTAATTGTACAAACAGAGACAATTCAGTTACCTACAGTTAAAGTGAATATCTTACATGGCTGTACTATATGTGCAGATGAAAATTTACCGTATGTTTTCAACTGGTAAAGCATTTCCCTACACATCCCAGAATCCTCTCCCAGATTCTGTTCTGTTTGTCCTATTGATAGTCCACTAGTATATCATGTAATATAATTTTACCAAAATCTTTTTCCATTTTGATTATCAGCAGCACACCTTACATAATTTGATGTTTTATCTTATTATCCTGGCATATTATGTTGTATTGCCATTCAGTGACTGTGCAATACAGTTTACCATTCTTCTAACTTTGTGAAGCCTCTTGTCATTCTAGCTGTCCTACCTTTCAGATCAACCCTGTTGCACACTGTTGCATAGATTATAAAAAAAATCATGCTCCCAGAGCCCTCTTCAGTGTCACTTGCAGTAGATATTGTAGGTAAGTGACCTTAGACCTGAACCCCAAAGTACAGTCCCCTGTAATTTCCTTTGCTTCAATGTGGATTCAGTTTTCTGAGAGCTGCAGTCCAAGATGAATAGGTTTAGAGGGCAGTCAGACAGGATGAAGAGGTGAGCTGGCTTTCTCAATTTCCCACAGCCGATGCAGGATCTCTTTCAATTCTGCAAGATAACAATAGAAGAAGACTTAGTACAGAACAAAGATTATTCTCTGCTAGCTCAACAGAGGCCTGCAGTTACAGTTGCCAAAGTACATGCTAAAGGTATTTGGACATTTGGAGCAGGTAATTTGTAGAAGAGCTTCCTAGTGATGTGTGGAAACTGAGTATGCTGTGGACACATTCCTTCTACAGGCATTCATTCAGTATTATGCCAGTAGGGTGTAAACAGCTGCTTAGAGCTTACAAGACTGATATACAAAGCTTGTTGTCATGTACATCAAAGTTGCAGTCCAGCACTCACATCAGGTGTAGGAAGTTTTGGGATTTTGATTTTTCTTTTCCGTATTGGCTAGACATTTAGCAGATCAGGCAGATGACACTGTCTGAAACACCAAACAAGAAGTATAACTGTTTTTGCTCACTGATTACCAGGTTAGGGCCAATCCCACATTTTGATACATGACATCATCTGTACACTTAAAAATATAAACAGAGAGGCAGATAGAAATAGTAAATTTGTTCTGAAGTCATGTTTTATGGCGTTTGCTTTGCACTTTTACTGCTTAAGTAAGTATCTCTATAAAGTTGACCATAGTAGCACAATAACACATGTAAATTGACATCTGACTAGTGAAACGTGATGGGGAAAAAAGAGGATTTAGAATCAAGCCACTTGCTTGCTAACACATTGTTTGGTTTCCTTTCAGCTATTTTAATATGTAGGTTGAAGTCCCCATTAAAACAAGCACACACACATACACACACACACACACACACACACACACACACACACACACACACACACACACACACACACACACACACACCCAACAGACACACATGGAGCATAACTTAGGCCATATTCAGTACAGAGGGTTAGGATCTGGTCTCTGATCATAACCACATTATTAAGTGTTCGAGATATGTAGGTCAAGAAATTCACGTTGAGAGGTGAATCTTGGCATCCCTATTGAGAACAAATAATGGAGGGCTACAATTGGAGAACTATAATAATTTTTTTGTACAGCGTGGAGCTTTATTTACTCCAGTTGTACTGGTTACAGAAGAAGGATTGTCACTGTTAAAGTGACAGTCAGACCCCATGTGCAAAAATGGGAAAGGGGTTGTGGATGGATCTGGATGCATGGAAAGTGCTTTTGAAAGCTGGTAAATCCCTTAGTGACAACAGGTAATATTCAGAGTGTAGCAAGAGACCTAATATTAACAGTGCTTAGAAAGGTGCTTAACAACTGTTAAGCATCTTTTAAAGTCTCACATTAGTCATTAGTGTAGTGCTTAACAATGTTGCCTTTTTCCTATATTAGAGCGTAATTATCATGTTCCACGCATTAAAATATTATTCATGTATAGTGTTGACAAGCAAGAGCACTCCAGAATGATTTGTGGAGGTATTTAATGCATGTAGTTACATGAGCACCTCAACATTACAATAAAAATGAAAATGTGCCTTCACGTGAATGATAGAGCAATGTTTTATAAATGTATGGATTATGCTATAAATGGAAATCTTATCTTTATCTTCATTTGTGGTTCCTGCAAAAGTATAGTTCAGCAGAAAAGACGTTTATTTGCCTTTCTTGATTGTTGTGGCTCATGCTTCTCATTTAGTATTGCTGGCAATTATGTATTGTGTTACTGCAGCATTTTTGTCATACTGTTTGATGAAAGAATCCTGACGCTGCACAGTTGTCACCACTCTTTTGTGGAACTTTTATTGTTGTATCTTAGTATATTGTTTAACCCACAAAACTGACCAGCAAGGCTATTGCAGTCTTAAGACTTTTTTTTTCATTCTAAAAATGTGTAGTAAAACATGCATAATTCTACATGATCAGTTTCAGAAAATGGTCAGAATTTCCTGTCAGATGCAAACCTGTATTTTCATTCCCTTTTTTGTACCTCATATACTGCGGTGGTAGTGCTGCGGTAGCGTTGTCGCCTCATAGTAAGACGTTGTCCGGATCGACTTTCAGCAAGAGCGTCTTCTGTGTAGAGATGTGCATGAATGGGTGTACCTTCGTGGAAGGTTGTACGTCATGGCTGGCAACTCGGCACGTAAAAATCTACTGCCAATCATTAGCGGACCGGAGCTCCGCTGTGGCGACCCCTAACGGGGAAAAGCCGAAAGACGCAACAACTGTATTCTGCATAAAAGTGGATTGTTTTGTTGTATAAATTTTTTGGTGGAAATAACAGAGCTTTCCTCCTCTTTTCTGAAAAAAAAAAAGAAAGTTTGATCAAGGGGGAACACCTTTCTTATCCAGACGCATTGCATCACCAAATGAAACGAAGACCGGAACTTTTAAGTATTCGGCAGTGTTGTGCGTTACTGTTTTGTCAGTGGATCGGATTACTGGAAAAATGACAGAGCTTTACTTGAAAACAACATCATTAGTAACATCCGAGGTGTTTATGAAATGCTAGCATGCATGAAGTAAGGAAGTACGCCTGTCTGTGGTGCGAGTTATATGTTTTTTCTTTTTGTGCTTTAAACAAATTGGTATAGGTCAAAAAGTAGGCTGTGGACCCTGAAGGATTCTTTCTCACCTGGAAAACCAAATGAAAGCCGTTTAACGTATGGTAGGAAGCCTTGAAGTCTAGTGAGGTTTGCTTTCATGCTAGTTTGACTTTTTTCCTACTAAAGATTAAACTATTTGCATTTTTTTATAAAGAAATAAATATAATGCATGTGGTATTAGATATTTATATACTCCTTTTTAAAACATAACCGAATTTTGTAGCACATCAGATGTCATTTATTTACTAGCCAGTTTTGATTTGTTTTGTTTTGTAAGTATTAGGACTTTAGAAATCTTAAAAGTAGAAATGAATAGCACAACAATGAGCAATATTTCTTTCAAAATCAATCTTATATAATAAGACTGCTTTTTTACTATTTTCAAAGTGTTTCCTCTTCACCGAGGGTTATATTTCAGAGGAATTTTTATAGTGCTGCCCATGACATCCATAGTAATAAATTAGTTGACTGGAAAACATTACATTTTTTGTTGTCCTTACGTAATTAATTTCTTAGAGAACATAATTGAATGACCAGGAAGGAGGCTTTTAGAATTCTGGACAGTGTGGAAAAGGACGTCTGGTAGTGCAGCATGAATAAAGGATATAGCTATAATGACACTATTAAATTACAGAACTTTCTTGTTGTGCATGGCTTCTTCCAAGATGGTTTAGTATTTATATAGTGTGCTTCTTTTGTCCAAGAAGGCAAAGTTAAAGGAAGCAGAAAACGTGTGTTATCGTTAGTGTTACATTTTCATATGCTTACATATATTTCTTTCTTGCTGTTAGACAGCTGCACGTTGTAGATTCATTGCAGGTGTATGGGATAGAATACCATTGTAAACACAGCTGGTCAGCATGAAAGCAATATGAAGCTGAGTTGCTATCTTTTGATGAGAAAGCAGAATGTTATAGACAAACTTCCCAGTTGCCCTAATGGCTTGCTTCAGAAGTTTGTTGTGCTGCCTTCCAGCTAATTTAAGGATTAATACGACAACACTGTAACAGAGCTAGTAAAGGCAAAAGCACTCACAGAGAGGTTCCCAGCAGGATGAATATAGTCCTGAAAGCATAAAAAATACTAAAGTAGTTCTGTAGTTGCAATAATGATTACGAGTCTGGAGCACAGCTGAAATAACAAAACCCAAAATTAAGCAGGATCAAAGGAGTCAGGAAGCCCTCTATAAGCATGACAGGGCTAACACTGTTCACAGGTTCATAGGTGTGGGAACACTTTCCAGGTCTGTTCGACACTGAGGAACGTGATGCCTTGGTTCCTCTGCTGGAACTAATGGGTGCCTATTTAGTCTTCCAGATCTTTCTTGGTGATATGGGTTGATGGACAGAATTTAAAGTAGAGAGGGAGTTTATTCCAGAGAGGTAGGAGTCTTTGAGATATGAAGCTTAATTTTCTAGGCATGGTTGATATTCATTTTTATTAAGATTGAGTTTCCTCTTGTGTTTTGGTGTCCTGGGTAGGCGTGTCCTGTGCAAATCAGGCATTAAGGGTAAAATAGTATCAGGAGGTCCTGAAAGCACTGAGAAAGTAGTGGTACCCTTCATATATTTGATGGAGTTATAGGGACAACAGTAAGAGTAACATTGTAGAGGGGCCTTGGTAGGATTAACAAGCAGGGTGACCAAGTGGCATCAATAAACTCGGAAAGATCCACAGCAAGATATGATGCAGGTTTAGTAACTAAGAGGCCATGGATGAATGAAAATTAATCATGTAGAAAGTGGTCAGTGCAGTTACCATGTGAAGGGAATGCAGGGACTGGCATATGAAAAGAGTCTTGGATAGCTGGGCATGTTCACATTAGAAGAGAGGGAAGAGAATTGTGGATAGGGTCTGAATGTACTGCACTGTTTCGGTAGATAAATATGGGGTTAGAGCTAAAGGAAATACAGACAAGGTAGAAGGGAGTATAAGAGAAGCTGAAATAGGATCAGTTCAATATAGAGTTGAGGGAATACTTCTTTACAAAGAGAGGGATATAGTCTGTGAATGTACTGCTTTAGATTAGGCTATGTTATTAGAGGAGTTCAGAGGTTCTTTACAGAGAGCCAAGACTGCAGAGGTCAAAGGTATGGGAGATGGACCTCAGAGCTGATGTTGGCTCATGTGGTGCCCGGTGCATTTTCCCAGTCTGATGCTCTTAACACTAGGTTGAGGGAGGAGCAAACAAAAGTCCCTTTTTGATTTGGCACTCCTCCCTTCTCTAAGGAGGAACATTGATTCGGATCCTAATGTCATACACCATCATACTCTTCATGAAATAAAAAAAATATCAATGACTAATTTGCATTTTCAGGATTTGTGAAAGGAAGATTGAGAAAGTACTGTTGTGGGAGTTCTCTCTTCCCTAAGACAGTACAATCTTGGGGAGGTGCAGGGTGCAAAGACCTTGTTCCCTTTCAAAAAATATATTTTTCATTAGTTTTGCAGTCTTGACTGTGGCTTGCAGTTCAATGTTTCCATGGAGTGTGATTGATGTTCTGTGGCTCCATTAAAGTTCCATCAGAGCCCAAAACCGGCTACTGAATCAAATTTGAATCAGTCCATTGACATACCAGTGTTAAAGACAGTCGGTCCTGTGAGGGGCCATTACAGAAGAAGGGTGCATAGGTAGCACAGAACTCCTATGAAGATTCATTGAGTGGGTGGTATCCATCCACAGAGTGTTGTAAATGTGTTAAGGGAAGCTCTGATCAGAGTACATGTGATGCACTTATAGGGAGGTTGTCCCTTTGTGGAAGGGTGCAAGAGAAATATGAGAAAAATTACTGGGAAAGAAGATACCAGACTAATATCAATTATGTCTCTTTGGGGTATGTAAGGAAAAAATATTGATTGAAGATGAAAGATTAGCAATCAAACTCCTGGCTAGTGAAGTGAGGTGGCTGATAGTGAAGACATATAAGGGAGTAAGTGTGGAAGCCTATACAGAAAAAAAGGCATTACTTTTGATTCAAAAATTGCAGAAGGGACTAAGACAATGGTTAATCAAGACATATAAGGGGGAGCTCAGAGTTGATTAAAATGACCAAAAAAAAAAAAAAAAGAGGTAACACGAGACAAAGAAATGTCTGACATTACTGTTGTAGTTAATTTATTGCCTCTGAACCATTACAAGAGCAGGGAGTAACAAGAGTCACTGTACCCAACATGAGATAACCATCTGAAGGATGTATGGGAGGAAGAAGCCCTGTTTCTTGCATTTGATGGTTAGTACAGTGTGAAATTTGTGTGGGGGATAGGTTGGGGAAGGAAGAATACTGTCCTGTTTTAGAGGGTGTTTTTGGTTGTGCTTGAAGTATAAGAGAACAGAAATGCATAGATTACTTGATGTTCAGCTATATGGGTTATAACCTGTTAAGGATATAACAGCCTGCCAGCTTCCAAAGCTTTCATGGGTACCTTCTATGTGCTCAGTTGTTAGTCACCTTGAGTTGAGCTGACTAAAAGTCACACTTGAATGAGAAGCCATTCAGAGCTTTACTGTTGCCAAAGAGAATTCTCCTTTCTGGGCTTTTGAGGATCAAAGGCTGACTAATGCTGTGTTCTTGTAGAACACTCGTCCATCTATATAACAACTTAACTGAATAAACTACTTAAAACTTCAACAGAATGTCTTTATTCCTCTCACAAGGAGGGTGCCATACAAAAATATAGTATTACATTGTGGGGCTATAGTAGGAATGGATAAAATGTTTTATATATGTATATATATATATATATATATATATATATATATATATATATATATATATATATATATAAATCCCAACTCAGAATTGATGGACATGCTCCACCTAAAGAAATCCAAGTCACTGCGAGCCACGTGCTCTTGTGAGCTAAACCTCACCACAACAATAAATAGAACATGCTGGAGGGATAGAGTCCTGTCACAGAGACTTCCCATGCTTTGGAACAAAATTCCAAACTACATTAGGCAGAGCCCCTCACTAACACTCTTCAAGAGAAACTTTGACAAGTGGATGGGTAACAGAAAATAAACCCCTGGGATGACTTCATTGGCTCTGCTTGACAGAAGATCAGTTAATTAATCAATGGGACGGCGAAAGCTGACACACTCTGGCTAGGCTTATAAATGCCCTCGGGCATATAGTCTACTACCTAGTATGAACCTATAATGATGATGCTGCCGGTCATTAATGATGCTGCTGTTAAGGGATGATTTTGCTCTACCATTCTCAACTATAGTCATATTCAATTCACACTTGTTCTATTTACCTTCCTTACCCAACTACACCTACTATTCTACATACTTAATGCATCTGCCTTAAAATTTTACTATTTGCTACTTGTGTTTTCTTGTGTACGAGTCAATACAAACTATATATATTTTTTATATATTTGACAGAACCTGTAACTGGACTGGTTTAGCCGATTAATGTGTGCCTTTAACTGTATTTCTTCTACTAGTTGCGTTTTGTATAATGTATTTCAACTTACTAATTGTGTTTTGTATAACCATGTACTCTCATACAAACTATCTTTGTGGAGCTTTTCTCCCTGAGCCTCCACTGAAAATTGACTCTTCTTGGCCCAGTGGGCTCTCCTATAAAACAAATAAAGACATAAACAGTACTTTTAAAGTGGTAGATACAAGCTTTAACAGTTGATTTTTGCTTGCAAGTCACATTTATATGATATGCAACTTGCACATTCTATTACTTTGGATGAGTATATGTATATGGGAGTGATGCATCCTGTTGTACCTGTTATTTATGGTCTTCCTAAGATCCATAAAGATCTAGCTAAGCCTCCCAGTGAAATTCAAAGGAAGTGTTTGTAACCTCACTAAAAGAATCACAGGCCTAAAGCAGATGCCCTACGCTGACCACCTTAAAAAACTCCAGCTATACTCTGTCGCATATCGTCTACTCAGAGGCGATCTCTGCTTAACATACAAGGCCATGTCAAACCCAGAGCTGTTGGACATGCTACACTTAAAGAAATCCCAATCCCTCAGAGCTACACGCTCCAGGGATCTAAACCTTGTCATCACAATAAACAAAACATGCTGGAGGGATAGGTTCCTGACCCAGAGACTCCCCAGACTCTGGAATAGATTGCCCATACATGTCAAGCAGAGTGCCTCTTTGGATCTCTTCAAGAGGAACCTTGACGATTGGATGGGAGAAAGGAAATTCACCCCAGGGATCACGTCAGTCGCCCTGCTAGACAGGGGTCCAGGAAAGTAAATAATGTGGGAAGAAATAGCCAGGGAATTGTTATGGCTAGGCCTGTATAGGCCCTAGGGCTGATAGCCTAGTACCAACCTATGAACCTAGGAACTAGATGCAAACTCTGTATTTACTGTCATACCTAACAACTATGGAGTTAAAGCTATTAGACACCATCTATGTATGTATACAGACAAGAGCAGCACACAAGTAGAAGCTTGATGTGCTCTATTAGAACTTGTACTATGTAACAATGTATCTTTGTATGATATAAGGCTCTAGAGAGCAATCCTGCATTACCAGGCTATAACTCATACCACATTTTTCGGCCATCTAACCTGGACCAGAACACCAAAGGCGGAGGTGTGTCCATATTCATTAAGGATATCCACACCTCCAGGCTAGTTGTGCAGCATAATGCATCCGAGGTTATCCAAATGCAACTAACTCTGGGCAAAACTGCAATCCAAATTGTAGCTTGCTACAGATCCCCCACCATGCCCCAGGATTCCCATTCCTCTTTTCTTGGTATACTGGAAAATATTAGGGTTCAACCAAACACCCTAACAATGGGTGATTTCAACTTCCTCACCATTAACTGGGAAAACTACTCATGTACCAACTCGTTTGCTCAACACTTTCTGGAATTCATAAATTCCAATGCCCTGGATCAACTTATCCACACCCCCACCAGGGGCAACAATATCCTAGACCTAGTCATTACCAACACGAGTGACCGGTGTTCCACACCTGAAATCAACTCCTCGTTGGTCAGATCTGACCATAAGCTAATCACCCTAGATATCCGCATCCCACCCCCACCCACCGTTAAGGAAACCATGGTAAAAAATTTCTCCAAAGCCAGCTTCATGCTTCTTAAGACAGAAGTGGCAAACATTATGACACCCATGCAGATGGACAATACAGTTACGACTGCTGAATCCTACACAGATTCACTCTATAAGCACTTACACGAGTGCATGGATTGTGCTATCCCTAACAGAACCAAGATGCTATCCTCCAAAAAAGGAAGCCAATCTGGTGGTCCCCTGACATAAACAAACTCTACAACAGAAGGAAGAAACTGTTGCAAAAGAGAGTAAAATCCCATGAGTGGAGGAGCTCTCTGGTCAGCCTCAGTAAGATGCTGAGATCCCTTCTAAGATCCTCCAAAGCTAGCTACGAAAACAAAATTGCCACTGATTCTAAGGGAAACCACAAAGCATATTCTATAGCTCTGTCACGAATTGCAATGGCAACACCCCGATCTGCTCTGAGTTGCAGCACAACGGCATGAAAATTACAGAACCAACTGATATTGCCAACATCCTGGCATAGGTTCAGTGCTAACTTTACCCCCCTCTCACCCCCTAAAGGGCCCATATCTATACAGGAAGAATGCAGAGGACTGCACAATATCCCAGGCTGCGTTTTACACGGACTTCAGAACGAACTGGCTCCCTACCTAAGAACCATGTTCAATCATAGTCTCACATTAGGCTTTGTGCCCACTGAATGCCACACAGCAACAGTTATCCCACTCCTCAAAGGGGGAGCCACCACTGATCCTGGGAACTATCGCCCTATTAGCCTGACGACCCTGGCCATATAACGTATCATCATGGAACTCATAAACCAAGACATTGGTAACCTCCAAACTCTGGACCCCACCCAGTTTATGAAAGGCAGATCATGTCTTCTGAACCTAATCGACTTCTTTGAGGCAGTCACCAAAACCGTAGACGAAGGTAAGGTGGTTCACACAGCCTATCTTGACCTTGCCAAGGCTTTCAACATCATCCCCCATTCTGGAATTATAGCTAAACTCACTAAACTAGCTATAAATCTCTATGTTACAAGATGGGTTGCCAACTGGCTCACTGACAGAACCCACACTGTAAAAGTTGCAGACTCCAGATCTGACCTCAAACCAGTGAAGAGTGGAGTACCACAGGGTTCAGTCCTGGGACCTTTCCTGTTTGGTATCTACTTCTCTGAAGTACAGGCTAACACAGAAGGCCTCTGGCTAACAAAGTTCACAGATGATTGCAAACTAGGAGCCATAGTCGAGTCCCCAAATGATGTGGACATCCTACAGAAGGGCCTCACTGAGACAGATGCCTGGTGTCAGAGGCATGGTCTCAAGCTCAATGGCAAAAAGTGCATTGTCATCCCCTTTGGTAAAAACTCTGTACCCATGAACTACCACATAAACAGCAGTCTACTTAACACCGAATGTGTGATTAGAGACATTGGGACCCAGGTGGACAGTAGTCCCTCGTTTGATAAACACATCTGCACAGTAGTCAGGAAATTCTTCTACGTGGCACACCTCATTACAAAAGGGTTCTCATCCAGGAAAAAAGAGGTCATTGTTCCCCTCTACTCGGCACTCATTAGACCCATTATAGAGTACAATGCCCCTTTTGAAATGTACCTCACAAAACATCTGCAGCAGCTGTAAAGGCCACAGAAGTACCTCACAAAGAGGATTACTGGCCTCAAACAGATGCCCTACACTGACCATCTCAAAAAACTCCAGCTTTACTCTGTAGCTTATCGCCTACTCAGAGGAGATCTCTGCCTAACATATAAAGCTATGTTAAACCCAGAGCTGTTGAACATCTTACACCTAAAGAAATCCCAGTCTCTCCGAGCTACACGATCTAGGGACCTAAACCTTGTCACCACAATAAACAGGACATGCTGGAGGGATAGATTCCTGTCCCAGAGACTTCCTATACTCTGGAACAAGTTACCCATCTATGTCAAGCAAAGTTCCTCATTAGCACTCGTCAAAAAAAATCTTGATGAGTGGATGGGAAATAGGAAATACACCCCGGGGATCACCTCTATGGCTCTGCTAGGCTTACTTAGGCCCTTGGGCCAATAGCCTAGTACCTACCTATGAACCTATAGATGGATTAATTACTTTCAAGCAGATGTGCCCCCTGGGCTGAATGATACTGTTGAGTTTAAAACCTGTTCTTAAGAGAAGATCTCTTTTTCCATGAAGCAAGCATTCAATTTTTTATTTTAATTATTTTGTTTTTGCTGTGCTTCTATTGGTTTGAATTTGTTCAAGTAGTGTATATATGAAAGTGTATTTTAGTATGATTTTAAGCACTGAAGAGTTTTATCTCGAAAGCTTTGCTATTAAACTTATTTTTACATCACTTTGTGAGTTCATTTGCTGTTTATTCTTGGACTGTTTTGTTTGGAGCTCTATACTGGGTGTTTACCAGTTTGTTTTTTTACAAGGAGGGTATCAGATAGAGAGAGAGAGAGTCTCCGAGATCTGCTAGCTAAAGTGATTTTATCTGGACATATCCTTTGTACTCTTTCATTAGTCCTCTTACCCTCTGGGTCACAGGTGGGATACTAGACTTGACTCAAGCTTTCTGGATTGCCTCAGTTTTCAGTGTCAGTACTGAAGGATGTATTTGTCACAGCCTGTGGTTTTCCTGACAGCCAGCGTTTTGCACATAAGAAAGCAGCTAAAATGTACAAAGCTCCTCAGTCTTTCATGTTTTTATACATTCATCCCAACACTGACCCAGCAGCTACAGCTTTAGTTAATCCAGCTGCTGCTGCCAAACATTTTTTTTATTCTAATCCTTCTCCTTCTGACAAGGCTGGTAACTCTATTAATAAGTTTGGGGAAAATATATGCTCCTTCAAATTTATTATTTAGAATTGTAAACTGTCATGCTCATATATTAAAATGTATTCTAATTGTCAAAGTATGCGGAATGTTTTGTCTGCAGTTCCCTCCTGTGAGTAAATCTGCTCTGTGTGGTTTAGTTTCTTTTAGTTCTCAGGTCACTAGTTTAAAGTGTATTTATGACTCTGTAGATTCTGATCCAGGCATCCCTCTCGACTATCCAGATTTTTGCAGAATTCCCAGATTTTTTACTCATATTTTGATCTGTTCCTCATAGAATTTGTGGTTTTATGGCAAAACATTGAAGATTGATGCCACTTAATAATGACAGACATTTGAATTTCAGACTTCATATCATTCATAAAATGCACACCAAAAACATTTTATTCTAACCACTTTCTAAGTTTATAAGATTAATATTTAAAATCTGACCCTATTTTTGGGGCTTTGTCCTCTCCCACCATTCTTTTTGGCTTTGCTCAAATTTCTTGTGCTAAGAGGTTGAGAGGTATGCATCCAGGGCTGTTGCCACTGGTACTGAGTCTTGCCTGGCTGCTTTCACAGAACTTTCCTGAACATATAAAACATGAGATTTTAACTTTTCCTCCGATTAGTTTTTTGACCCTCTGCTGCAGATATCATAAAAAAATATTATGAGAAAGGTAAGCAGATGATTCAAAGAATCTCTCAGATTTTGCTGCCCTCCTTCTCCTACTTTTCCAGGGGATTTTCTGCTCTTCCAATTTTGGCAAGAAACAAAATAAACAGTCACAGCAGATTGCTAGTAAGCAGACTTTTAAAAAGCAATGGCAGATAGGTTCTAAAAAATAAGCAGGAACTCCCCAGAACAAAGGACAGTCAAATAAGGCAGAATAACTATGTAAGTAGACCTTGTCCTGCCTTTCCTCCCACCCTGGCAGTCCCATATCCCTTCCAGAAAGCATGAATCACCATTTCTGTCTTTGGCAACAGATTGCTTCAGACAAATGGGTTCTGAGGCCTGACTACAAATGGCAGTGGGAAGAAAATTCTCCTTTCCATGGAATTCCTCCACATTCACCAGACCAAACCCTTCTGTTTCTTCCTGTCCTACAACACATGTTGCAACAGGGGGCAATTGAAGCATTTCTTCCTTCTTTGCTGAGAAAAAGATTTTATTCACAAATGTTAATTGTGCCTAAAGAAAGAAAATGCCCAGAGACCAGTCCTGGATTGTTCTTTTCCAAAGGAGCATGTAATAGTGCCCAAATTCAAAAATGCTCATCACATTCCTATACATCGAGATTTCAAGTGTTTGTAAATGTTTTGTCTGCCTGGATCACATTATTAGATGTTGATCATATGGATTATTACTGCAGTAGCCTAAGCTATATGTATTATATCCTGTAAAGGATATAACAGATGTCCACCTTCCAAAGACTCAGGGAACCCTCCACACACCCAAACTGTTAGCTCGTGCTGTGCTGTTTAAACGTCAGGTATGGGTGTCAAACCTCACCCAGAGCTTTCCTGGAGTCAAAAATACCTCAACTCTATGGGCTTTTTAGGATCGATGCTTGGCTTGTGCTGTTCCACTGCTAGGCAGATAATTTCTCTTCAGTGAAAAACTTTTCTTATATATTTTTAATTTCGAACTAAGACATTGTGATTTAACAGACTTAACTGTAGTTTTATCAGTTTAAAAGTTGTTAAAACATTCTAAAACTACTTTTTTCTGTGGAAGAAACTATGTTTACTTTACATTTTGGAACTGGCAAAGTGTATCAAAGTGTTTTTTACTGTGTTTATACTACAGAAAAAAGTGACTTTTGGGGACTTTGAATATGTACTGGCTTGTGCTGCTCAGTTTCCCTGGGAAAGAGACATAATTTTTGGCTTAAACTTAAACAGACCACTGGTACCATGGTCAATTCTTCTTCCAGCCAAAAAAAGAAAAAGAAGAAGTTAAGCAAACAGCCTTTGCCACCACAGCAGGCTAGCAATTTGCCTCAGGTGCAGGTGAGTGACTCTGCTGTGGCCAAAGCTGGTTCTTCCGACCACTCATCTTTTTTCCCCTGGATCCCTCTGTTGTAACATTTGCAGCCACTATGAACTAAGGGTTAGCTATGTCCTGTGTGGCTGTTGGATCCCCTCAGTGGGCAAGGGTTGCCAATCTTGTCAGGCTTAGGAGAAGGGACAGGGAGGATGCCCCTGTTTCATCATAACAATGTGCCCATCCCTGCATAAGTTGCTGCCATTAATAAACCTGTTTGCCTCAATTTTCTTGTCAAAAAGAAACCGAAAACTAAGAAATTATCTACAGCTGCAAAATTCCCTGTAGACAGGAGTAGCTTATTAAGTCTGGCTCAGGGTCTTAGCCTGAATAAGACCCTGAGCCAGACCTAATAAGCTACTCCTGTATACAGGGAATTGTGAAGCTGTAGATCATTGCTTAGTTTTCTGTTTCTTTTTGACAAGGACATTGAGGCAAACAGGTTTATTAATGGCAGCAACTTATGCAGGGATGGGCACATGATTATTCAGGTTGTTTGACCCTTCTTCTAAGGTGTCTTCTGGTAAAAGAAAAGGGTATTCCTCTTTTCCTGAAGAGATTCAAGATTATAACTCTAGACAGGAAGATGAAAGGACAGATGCAGGACTTTATTCTCGGAGTTCTTATTCAGACTCAGAGGAGAGAATGGTATCTGATTCTCCATGTGAGGGATTCTCTTTCACTGAGACTATTTCCAGATTTTGCCAATATTTTCAGTGTGAGAACACTTAAGGTTTCTCAGTCTCTCAGGAATGCTATGAGGTATTACAAATGGAATTTCCAAAACCTTCACCCATTTCCCCAGTGCTTTCATCACTGGAGTATGTGTTTGTGACAGCCTGTAGCTTTCCTGACAGCCTGCTGTGCAAAAGAAAGGAGATAGAGAATATAAAGTTCTCCAGTTTTTCAAGTTTGATACACTCATCACATGTTTCTCAGCAGCTGCTTCTCAGCATTTGGTTAATTCCAATTCTGTTGTTTCAGACAAGGATGGTAAAACTTTTATTAAGTATGGGAAGAAAGTGTATACTTCTGCAACTCTGATTTTCAGAATTTTGAATTGTCAGGCTCGTATGTTGAAATGTATTTTGACTAACTGTGAAATATGAGGAATGTTTTACCTGAAGTTCTTCTTGTCAGGAAAAAATCTGCTTTGAGTGATTTAGTTTCTTCCATTTTACAGGTCACTATTCATTGCTTAAAGTGTGATCTGATGTTGTCTCTTCCATATGTTCCTCAATGTATGGGTCTTTGGATCCATGTCAGATCCGACTTTGGCCCCTCTCAAAAAATTTTGAAACCTATGGGTCAGAGGCTGTCTTTGGAGCCAGTTTTAATTGGATTTGACTCTCCACCTCTTTTGGAGCCAAGATTCTTCCTGGAGCTGGTTTCCCCTAGTCCACGGTTGCCAATTTTGCATGAGAGAGCTTTAAACCACTCCAGGCCTCCATCTTCTGCCTTGTCCCTGCATTTATCTAGATCCTCAATGAGAATCACCAATGCAGATGTGGACAAGATGATGAGGGAGATCCTTCACATCCAAGTCCAGTTGGGGTCCTCCTGGCTCCAGCTACCACCAGATCCAAGGGACATTTCTTTCCCTCATCCTGTTATTGCTCATTCCCTGATCTGCCTCCAGGTTCAGAGCACCTGGATCTGAGTTCCCTCCTAGACATGTTTACTTTGGAGTCAGCCCCAACTGTTTTGGAGCCATTGGAATCTCAGAGCTGAATAGTCAGTGCCCAATCTGACAGGGCGGGTTTAGAACTGAGATGTTCAGAGCTGTCCCTTCCTCTTAGAGCCTCAGTGTTAGAAAGTTAGGCTCCAATTTCAGCTTGGGATCCAAGCCAAGTAGTTTCTTGGGTTGAACCTCTGCTCTGGGCTTCAGTTCCTATGGCTAGGCTCCTCAGATCCATTTTGGATTCAGCTTTTGAGGCTTTCAAAACAGTACTCTCTCAATCCAGAGGGAGAAAACATCCTTTTTGAGCTCTAATCCATACTGCCCCCCACAGGATTTCCTATGGCCCAGATCAGCTCTTCTTGCCCTGTTGGGATATCCAGTTATCAGAAGCTTTGAATAAGCTGTTGTCAAAGAGCCCACTTCAACTTCTGAGTTCCCGCATCCCACCAAGGAGTTACAAGATGCATAAGTGCAAAAGGAAACACCTTCAGGAATCCCTAACATAAGATATCAACTTTGATGAAGGGGAAGACTCCCCCAGATCCTCCTTGAGGTCATTACATTTGGAGAAGTCTTACAACTGCTTAAACAGAAAGGGTGGAGGTCCAATTAAGCACCTTCTCCAGAAGAATCAGTATTTATTGAGGCTTTCAGTTTTGGGCCATGTACATCTTGGATGGCCCTTTCCACTGATGAGATGATGGATCTTATTTCTAAGCAGTTATGGAAGGAGTCAGACACTGCCAAACCAATTCCACAAAAGTCTGACATGTTCCTTGTTGCACCAAAGGAGTGTCCTCATTGGAGCAAGGGTCCTGCTGTAGATTCCATGGTGGTAGAGCAGCCATCAAAAAGTAACTGGCAGCGGAAAATGTCACCATCCATCCACCGAACAGAGACTCTCATGCATTAGAGAGATTCAGGAAGTGAGTCTATGTCTCACTGAATTTTTCTGTGAGACTGTTGAATTATCTGGCACACATTACCTGTTGTCAAAGAGATTTGGCCAAGAAGAGCTCCAAATCTTTCTTGGGGACCTTGTCTGTAGAGCAAAGGAAGTCTACTGGTTTACAGCTGGCTACCCTCCTGTCCTTGTCTAATGCTTCTGTGCTCCTTCTTTCCAATGCCAAAGTAGGTGCTTCTTGAGCTGTCAGCACTGGCATATCCATGAGGATGTGGCTCTCTGATTTTTGCAGAACACTTTAATATGACTTTTGTCAACACCTCTTATGAGGAATTGGCACATTTTGGTCTGAAAGTCAAAGAAACACTCTCCAGAAGTGAACAAGGTGGCAAGACCCTTTCTGCTGTGGGAATTAATTTCTCTACCTGTCAAAGAATGATTTCAAGGAATCAGAGGAGGCAAGAGACTTTGGTTTCATAAGTCACAATGGTTTGTGCCTGACACCTTTAGAGATAAAACTCCTGTGGGACAGGGGGAAACTCTAATAATGGTCATCACCCTTGGGCAGAGCTGGTCTGCCAGGGCTTCTCTGGTTCATTTTCCAAGAGGTCCTTTTAGTGTTCCTGAATGTTTGTCTGACTGCAGCTCTCTGGAGGCAGTCAGAGGGCCCTTGTCCTGGCACACAGCAACCTGGGCATTCGTCACTCAAGACAAGTAGGTGCAGAGGATCATAACCAAAGATTATCTCACTCACTTTCTTTTTTCCCCAATATCCACAGAAAGATGACCCAATGTGCCACCCTCTCAAATTGAAGCAGCTGCTTCTGAAATAAGAAAGCTCCTCAGCAAGCGAGTCATCCAAAAGGTCTCACCAGACCATAGGTTCATAGGTTGGTACTAGGCTATCGGCCCTAGGGCCTGTACAAGCCTAGCCATAACAATTCTCTGGCTATTTCTTCCCACACTATTTACTTCCCTAGACCCCTGTCTAGCAGGGCAACTGACATGATCCCAGGGGTGAATTTCCTTTTTCTCATCCAATCATCAAGGTTCCTTTTGAAGAGGGGCCAAAGAGGCGCTCTGCTTGACATGTATGGGCAGTGTCTATGCCAGAGTCTGGGGAGTCTCTGGATCAGGAACGTATCCCTCCAGCATGTTTTGTTTATTGTGATGACAAGGTTTAGATCCCTGGAGCATGTGGCTCTGAGGGATTGGGATTTCTTTAAGTGTAACATGTCCAACAGCTCTGGGTTTGACATGGCCTTGTATGTTAAGCAGAGATCACCTCAGAGTAGACAATATGTGACAGAGTATTGCTGGAGTTTTTTAAGGTGGTCAGCACAGGGCAACTGTTTTAGGCTTGTGATTCTTTTAGTGAGGTATTTCTGCAGCCTTTCCAGTTGTTGCAGATGTCTTGAGAGGTATATACCAAATGGGGTGTTGTATTCTATAATGGGTCTAATGAGGGATGAGTACAGTGGGACAATGACCTGCTTTTTTCTGGATGAAAAGCCCTTAGTGATGAGGTGTGCCACATAGAAGGATTTCCTGAAGGTGAGACCACTGTCCACCTGTGTCCCTAAGTCTCTTATCACACTTTCGGTGTTTAGTGTACTGCCACCTATGAGGTAATTCACGGGTACATGTTTTTTCCCAAAGGGGATAACTATACATTTCTTGGCATTGAGCTTGAGCCCATTGTTCTGGCACCAAGTATCGGTTTCTGTAAGGCCCTTTTGTAGAGTATCCACATCATTTGGGATTCAATAATGGCTCCCAGTTTGCAGTCATATGCAAACTTTGTTAGGCAGAGTCCCTTAGTGTTGGCCTGTACTTCAGAGAAGTAGATGCCAATTAAGAGAGGTCCCAGGACTGAACCCTGAGTTATTCCACTTGTCACTTGTCTGGAGCTGGATTTGGAGTCAGCTACTTTTACAGTGTGGGTTCTATCAGTAAGTCAGTTGGCAACCCATCGAGTGACGTAGGGATTAATGCCCAGCTTAGTAAGTTTATCTATGATTTCAGAGTGGAAGATGGTGTGAAAGGCCTTGGCGAGGTCCAGATAGGCTGTGTGGGCTGCCTTACTCTCGTCCACAGCTCTGGAGACTGATTTGAAAAAGTCAATCAGGTTCAGGAGACAAGATCGGCCCTTCACGAACCCCGACTGGGTGGGGTCCAGTGTTTTAAGGTTGCCAATGTCTTTGTTTATAAGTTCCATGATAATACGTTCCATGGCCTTGCAGATCAGGCTCGGCAGACTGATGGGGCAGTAGTTCCCGGGATCCAAGGTGGATCCCCCCTTGTGGAGTGGGGTAACTATAGCTGTGCGCCACTCAGTGGCCATGATACCTGAGGTGAGGGCATGATTAAACATGACACTTAGGTGAGGTACCAGTTCATTTTGTAGTTCATGTAGTACACAGCCCGGGATGTCATCTGGTCCCATGGATGCTGTATTCTTAGCTTTGGAGAGTGCAATTTTTACCTGTGTGGCCGTTATTACTGGAATTTGGCAGTCTTCCAGTATTGAGATGGGCCATTTAGGGGGTGAGAGGGGGATGAAGTTGGCACTGAATTGATCTGCCAGGATATTGGCACTAGAGGATATAAGGCCAATTCTGGATCTGAGCCACCTTAGCAAGTTTGTGAAACAAACAAAATTCCTGATGGCTATGGTACAATCTTTTCTCCCTTTGCTAAGGAAGAATGACTGGCTGTGCGCAAATAACTACAGGATGCATATTACCACATAAAGATAGAGTGATGATCCAGCAGGTTACTTCACCTCAGGCTGGGAGCCAGTCATTTTCAGTTTAAAACCTTGCCCTTTGGTCTCACCACAGACCCCAAGGTGTTCATCAAATGCATGCCAGTAGTAGCAGCTCACCTCTGACTGCAGGGATTCCATGTGTTCACTTATTTGGACAACTCGCTCTTTGCTCCATCTTTGCTCAAACCTGCAGATCACAGTGTACATAACAAAGACCAAGCTGCAGCCTGTCCAATCCTTAGAATTCAGCCAAGCTCTTTTTGGACACAAAGTTTCAGATTGCAAAGCTTCCTCAAACCAGAATTTCTTCTCTTAGGTTCATAGGTTCATAGGTGGATACTAGGCTATCTGCCCTAGGGCATTTATAAGCCTAGCCAGAGTGTATTTGGCTTCTGCCTCCCTATTAGATTAGCCTACTGTGCCTCTGTAAAATAGGTCACAGAAGGTACCCTTTTAAGATTAGTTTACTGTGCCTCTGTCTAGCAGGGACACAGGAGAGATCCCAGGGGTGAATTTGCGATTTCCCATCCACGCGTCCAAATTTCGCTTGAAGAGGGTCAGCGAGGGGCTATGTCTAACATGAATTGGGATTCTATTCCAGAGTGAGGGGAGCCTCTGGGAAATGAATCTGTCCCTCCAGCATGTCCTATTTATTTTTGTACTGAGGTTTAGGTCCCTGGAGCATGTAGCTTTAAGGGACTTGGATTTTTTGAGGTGGAGCATGTCCATTAATTCTGGGTTTGACATGGCTTTGTACGTCAGGCATAGATCGCCTCTGAGTAGGCGGTAAGCAACTGAGTAGAGCTGGAGTTTCTTTAGTCGAGCTGCATAGGACATCTGTTTGTAGCCCATGATCCTCTTGGTGAGGTACGTTTGGGGTCTCTCCAGCTGCTGCAGGTGTCGGGTAAGGTACATCCCAAAAGGGGCATTGTATTCAATTATGGGCCTGATGAGTGACGAGTAGAGGGGCACAATGACCTCTCTTGATCTAGATGTGAACCCTTTCGTGATAAGGTGGGCTATATAGAAGGTCTTTCTAACCACTTTGGCAACGTGATTATCAAAGGAGAGATTACTATCCACGTTGGTTCCCAAATCTCTAATTACTTCCTCCATACTTAATGGATTACCACCTATGTGGTAATTTGTGGGCACCTTGTTTTTCCCATAGGGGATGACTATGCACTTTTTAGCATTTAGCTTGAGGCCGTGACTCTGGCACCAAGCATCCGTCTCTGTGAGACCCTTTTGGAGGATGCTTGTGTCAGCTGGAGTTTCGATTATGGCCCCCAGTTTGCAGTCATCTGCGAACTTTGTCAGCCATAATCCCCCCGTGTTAGCCTGAACCTCAGAGAAGTATATACCGAACAAGAGAGGTCCCAGAACTGAGCCCTGTGGGACACCACTTGTAACTGGTTTGGATTCGGACATGGCACCTGCGATTCTGACCATGTGGGTTCTATCTCTGAGCCAGTTTGCAACCCATCTTGTGATATAGGGGTTGATATTTAAGCTGGTAAGCTTATTTATGATGCCCGAGTGGGGTATTGTGTCGAAGGTTTTTGAGAGGTCCAGGTAGGCTGTGTGGACTACCTTGCCCTCATCTATGGCTTTGGTAACTGTTTCAAAGAAATCAACTAGGTTTAAGAGGCAAGATCTGCCCTTAACAAAGCCGAATTGTGTAGGGTCCAGTGTCTGGAGGCTCCCAATGTCTTTGTTTATGAGTTCCATGATAATACGCTCCATAGCTTTACAGACCAGACTAGTCAGGCTTATGGGGCGATAGTTTCCGGGGTCCATTGTGGCACCACCTTTGTGGAGTGTAGCTGTACGCCATTCTTTGGGCACATATCCTGTAGTAAGGCTAAGTTTGAAAAGTGACTTAATGTGAGGGTTCAGTTCTTCTTGGAGCTCGTGTAAGACACAGCCTGGGACACCATCCGGTCCCATAGATGCTGTGTTTTTTGCTTTGGAGAGGGCAGCTTTCACCTGTGCATCTGTGATGTCAGGGAGGTTACATTCAGTTGGGATAGGCGTTTGCTCCTTTGGGGGGGAAGGGGTGAGAAGTTTGCACTGAATCTGTCTGCCAGGATGTTGCCTATGTCTGTAGGTTCGGTATATTTTGTACCATTATGCAACAATTCAGAGCATATCTGGGAGTTTCCGCCCATGTTTCTGACATAACTAAAGAAGGCCTTGTGATTATCTTTAGTGTCTAGGGCAATTTTTCTTTCGAAACTGGCCTTTGATGATTTTATAAGGGATCGAAGTTTCTTGCTAATACTGATCAGAGATGCCTTCCCTTTTTGGGATTTTGCTCTGTCATGTAGTAGCTTCCTCCTTCTGTTGTATAGCTTATTTATGGCCGGGGTCCACCAGACCGGTCTCCTGTTTTTGGAGGAATGAGTCTTTGTTTTATTTGGGATAGCACGATCCATGCATTCCTGCAGGTGCTCATAGAATGCATTTGTAAAGGATTCTGTGGATTGGGCTGTATTATCCTCTGGCCCAGGGGCTTTGAAGGATTCCACCTCAGTCTTGAGAAGTGCAAAGTTGGCTTTGGAGAAATTCTTTACAGTGATTTCCTTAGCTGGGGGTGGGGACGGGATATGGATGTCCAGGGAAATTTTTTTATGGTCTGATCTTACCAATGAGGGGTTTACCTCTGGTGTGGAACAGAGTCCCCATGTTGGTGATGACCAGGTCCAATATGTTGTTTCCTCTTGTGGGAGTGGTGACCAGTTGTTCCATTGCGTTAGAGTTTATAAATTCAAGGAACCGTTGGGCGAGGGTGTTTGGGCTTGAGTAGTTTTCCCAGTCAATGTTTGGGTAAGTTGAAGTCACCCAATAACATAGTGTTTGGAGAGACCTTCATATTCTCCAGTGTTCTCAGGAATGCCAAGTGGGGTTCCTGTAATAGGGAGGGTGTTCTGTAGCAGGCTACAAACTGAAAGGCAGTTTTGCCCGCTGTTAGTTACACATGGATGGTTTCTGATGCTTCGTGCAGTGCCACTAACCTGGAGGTGTAGGTATCTTTGATGAATATGGATACCCCCCCTCCTTTTGTGCTTCGGTCCGAGTTTTGGGACCGAAACGCATGGTATGAGTTATAACCTGGTAGTGCTGGGGTGCTCTCAGGAACCTTGACCCAGGTTTCTGTTACTGCACAGACATCGATTTTCTCCATACTGAGGAAAGTCTCGAGTGCGTGCATCTTGAGGTTTAGACTTCTGGCATTGAGTAGCATTACCTTTAGTTTTTTTATCTTTGGGTTTTCTATGGAGGCGGGTTTGTCCTTTGAGCCTTGCCTAAAAAGGCACTATGGGGGTGGCAAGAGCCTTGGCCAGTATACGAAAGCCTAAGGGTGACAGGTGCAAACCGTCCCTAGCGAAGCAACGTGGCTTGTAGAGCATGTCATCCCAGGCTGACGGACACTGGATCCCCATTTGAATGACACCAATACTTTAGCCAATTGTTGAAACTGATCATTTTGTCTTTATACTGTGGCATCATTCTTGGTGAGGGCAAGATGCTACTCAAGGTCAGGGACATACCAGCCTGGGCTACATGGTCAGAGAGCTCCTCTATGTCTCTTTTCATGTAGTCCAGGGAGGTACGTCTCAGGTCATTCACACCAGCATGGACAATGACGGAGTCATACTTGTACTTGCTTTGGAGTGACCTGAGTGCTTGCGTTATGTGGCAGATCCTGGCACCCGACAGGCAGCTTACAGTGAACTTCTCCTTGTTCAGTCTGGTGAGTGGGACGTCAGTGTACCGGACAATAGAGTCCCCTATAACAAGTGTATTTGGTGTGTTGTTTGGCCTTATGGGCTGTGACTGTGAGGCACACTGATTTTGTGAGATATGTGATTTGTGGGTATTGTTGAGGGGTGGCTGTTGCTTGGATATCTGCTTAGGAGGTCTTTGCTGTTTAGGCAGATTTTTATTTAGAGCCTCCGAGTATGTTTTTGTGTGTTTATGTGTTGGGTATGCAGATGCAATAGGTCTGTGTGAGACTGGATTTGTGGTGTGGGTGGTTACCTTTTCCTCCTGACTGACTGTGCCAGTCTTGGGTTGAGAGAGCTCTGCCTCCAGTTTGGCTGTGTAACTGCATCTCTCACATGTATTACAGTTTGTTGGAAGGAGGAGAGCGTTGTCTGTGTACATAAGGCAATTGTAACATTGCCTCAAAATTCCCAGATTCACCAGCTGGACTGGAGAGTAACCTTGAAACTGACCCTTGGACATACCAGATTAGTACAGGGAACTGTTTTTTTTACTGATCAGATTAGGGAAGGGAACTGATTTTTCACTTGATCAGGAAGGACCAATCGGGAGTCTAATACTTATGAGAAGTCAAGGAGGGTGTAGTGCTTTAGTTGGTTAGTGTTTCCTGAAAAGAGCTGAGCAAGTGCAGGGCTTTAGAAAGAGAATAGAGTGATTACTTTGAGAGTTTGAACAGTTCTAAAGGAAAAAGTGAAGAGCAGACTTTGTGGAGCCTGGAATAGTTTAAACCTGTTTAGGTGGCGCTGCCCGACGCTGCTCAGTGCGCAAAGCCACGCAAAAAGAGAGTTGTAGGGTTTTAAGAGAGAGAGATCAAGGAGTTTAGAATTGACCCAAAATGGCCAATAAAACTACAGCTTCTAGGTAGTAACCACTCCTCCAGGGACAGGCAGGCTGTTCAGTGTTAACCACTCCCACTGGTGAACACAGAGACTTCCCTTTAGCCCAAGCAAGCACTGGCCTTCAGGAAACTTCCAAACAGTTCAGAACAGCAAATCTGTAACTTAACTTTCTTAATTTTCAGAAAGTGGGAAAAAAAGCAAGATTTTTTTTTGTTTTTTCTTTCTTTTTGTTGTAGTTTAAAGGTAGCAGAGATACACAAGCAGCAAAATAATCACAACAGTGCAATAAATGACCCCACACTTGAGTGCTAGGCCAAAATCAGGTAAAATGCAGTTTTTAGAGAAAAAAACTATTTTAAATAAAGTGCAACACAGGAAATGCAGTAAACAGGCTCTAGATGTGTTCCAAGTACTGTTACTGTTACAGATATAAACTTTAGCAAGCCGGAAAATGCCAAAAAGTAGGCAGCAAAGCAGTAAAACGTAACAAAAAATCAGAAGAAAATACTTAAAATCACAAAAGTGGCTCCTTTTCTTCTCTCTCTTTATCAACAAACACTAGCTGTACTGTCATGTCAGAAGCCACTGGCAAAATTGATACTTTGCCTCTTAGGCTCCATGTCAGTCTCAGTTACGCTAGTTCCTTTGGCCAGATACCACATGCAAATTCTAAAATGGACTTTAGCCTTCGATGGTCAGTCAGACAGCATCCCATGTTCTTTCAAATATCTTTAATGAAAATGTGCAGGTTAAATTCCCTGCTTGTATCACAACACTCCCCCTTCATTCTACCTTCATTTTGAGTCACGGGGAACATGGACATCTGTCACCTGGGGTGGAGGTGGGGCATTTCTTGGGGAAGACAGTCCAAGGCATGTGGTCTCAGAGAGGCCAGTCCTCACATCAAGGTCTTGGAGATGAGAGCTGTTTTTCTAGTGTTGAAAACTTTTCAGGACTCTGTCCCCTTTTGGTGTGATATCTATCCAGACAGAAAACATGTTAGTGGTTTAGTACATCAACAAACTGGGAGGAACCCGATCTTGTCTCTTTTGTTGGGAGGCTATGAGGGTATGGCAGTGGACAATATCTTCTCACGTTTTCTGATAGCAATGCATATTTTAGGGGATGTCCAACGTTCTAGCAGACAGAGTGAGCAGGTCTGTCCTTCCTCTTGAGTGGCCCCCAGCCCACTAGTATTGGAGCAATATTCAGCCGCTGTGGTCAGACTTGCTGCAAACTCTTTGCATCTCTCCACAACACCAAGTCCAGCAAGTTTTTCACTTTAATCTCCCAGGAGAGGAGTCACTAAGGGATGATCTAATCCACAATTGACCTCCTGGACTCCTTTGCGCCTCCCTCCTACATCTCTAATACCCACGTTTCTGCAGAAAGTCAAGGTGAATAAGGTCACAGTCATCCTCATAGTACCTTCTTGGCCTTAGCAAATGTGGTTTCCCTTCATCTGGTCTCATCTAGTACACCCTTCCTGGGTATTGGGCTCAGCTCCAGACATTTTATCTCATCCATTAGAGTTGTCTCACCTCGATATTTAGTCCCTCAAGTTGACTGGATGGTTCTCCACTTCCATTGATGGTTAGACTGTCCAGGTTTTCTTCCTCTGTTGTTCACATTTTGACCTGTTCTCAGAATCCTTCAACAAGAAGGATCGACAAAAGGAAATGGAAAAGGTTTTCTGTGTGGGTTTTCATTAAAAATGTAGATCCCTTTTCTAGTCCTCTTCCAGCAATTTTAGATTTTCTTACATCTTTCTTTTCAGAAAGGAGACAGCTAGTCCACTGTTAGGGTAAATTGGCTGCTATATCTTCTTTTCACATTGGTGAGAATCACTACCCCATTGCATCCGTCAGATTTTCTAAAGCCTTTGTCAGAGGAACCTTTCTCGTATGCCACCTATTGCAGGCCTTGATGAGCCCTTCCTTTGAGCCTGCTGGAAAACTTGATCTGAAGTTTTTGTCTTGGAAAACCCTCATTTTTGTTAGCCATTGCCTCTGCCAGAAGGAATTCTGAGCTGCACTCCTTATCTTGTGAACCTCCCTACCTGATTTTTCATAAAGGAATACCTTCTGTAAAATCTCCCAAGTGCATCGGTATCTGGGGACTCTGCCCCATATATTAAGAAAAAGACAGAAAAGACAATAGCAGTTACAAAAGTTATGCACTTACCATAATGATAGATCTGTGTTGTCTGCTTCTGTCCTTCTTCGACCTCCCGCCCTCCTTCCCCCATTGTTGTTGTTGTTCCCTGATTCCTTGTTATTCACTCCTGGAGTGATCTGGCTGAACCAGCCTTCAGTTTCTACAGGTTTCATGTCAAATCTACACATAACTGCTGGTTTCTTTCCTTCTACTCTGGTGCAAATTTTCAATATATTTGAGGTAGCTTATTTTTTCTTTGGAATTGTTGGCAAACTCAGTCTGAGATAACTTGTTCATCACAAGGGGATTGTGGGTAAGGCGAGGAGCCTGAGCACTGGATCCAAAGCTTGAGAGTGGCTGAAGTCAGTTTCAACACAAATCTGAAGCCCCATATGCTGAGGATGGATGGAAGCAAACAAGAAAGATCTATCGTTATGTAAGTACATAACTTTTGTTTTTTGATTCTGTAGATACTTCTTTCAGGTTTGCAGTCAATGGTACTCTGTTGAGGAGGTTTGCTTGGCTGCATTCTCAGAACCTCCAAGACAATGTAAAAATGAGATTTTAAATTCTCCTATGTATAGAGATTTAGTTTTTAGACCATCTGATGTAGAGGTTATGAAAAAGTGTGATGAGAGGGGTAAGCTGATTCAAGGAATCTCTTAGATTTTCAGCCCTCTTTTTCCAAATTTCAATAGGGATTCTCTAACCCTTCTTCCAGTTTTGGCAAGAAGCAAAATAAACATTCTCTGTAAAATGCTGGTAAACATATATTTAAAAAACAATGCCAATAGGGTTTCAAAAAGAAAATGGGAATTCTCCAAAACAAGTCAGAATGACTGTCTAAGGGACCATGTTCCCCCTCCCACCCTGTCAGTCCCTTTTCACTTCCAGAAAGTCTGAATCTTCATTTCTGTCGTTGGCAACAGATAGTTTCAGACAATTGGGTTCTGAGATTGATACAGCAGCATTGCAGATGACAGCTGGAAGAAATTCCTCCTTTCCAAGGAATTATTCCACATCTACCAGACCAACCCCCTCTTTTCCTCCTGTCCTACAGCACATGCTGTCTCAGGAAGTAATAGAAATTGTTTCTCCTTCCCAGGTGGGGAAAGTATTTTAATCAAGTATGTTTTAGGTGCCAAAGAAAGAAATGCCTGAAGACTGGTTCTGGATCTTTCTTTCCTAAACCAATTTGTGATACTGCCCAACTTTAAAATGCTGTCACTTCACAACTTATCTCAATTTCCCCATTTGAGATTTTTGGTAACTCCAGATTTAAAAGATGCCTATCATCACATCCCTATTCATCCGGACTTCAAATATTTCTGAAGGTTTTGTATGTCTGGATCACATTATCTGTTTCTGCCTTACCCTTTGGACTGTCAGCTGCTCCAAGAGTGTTCACAAAGTATCTAGCTCCAATTAAAGTTCATTGGAGGATACAGGGTATCCCCATTTTTACATAGTTAGACAACTTGATTATCTTTTCAAGGTATTCTTCAAAGTGTCAGGAATTTCTCATTTTGGTGAGAGATCTCTGTTACACTGGCTGGGATTCCATGAGGAAATTTAAAATTATTTTCTGATGCTATCACACAAGATTATGTTCCTGGGGGTGTCTGTTAGACACCTCAGTATGAAGATCTTTTCCTCCACAGGAAAACATAGATCCCTGAACAGTAGATGTTAAGTTGTCTATCTCGCCTTCGTTCATGCTGTTTGGAATCGGAGCCAATCCTCGGCTCTGACTCGGCCATCTTCAATAGCTCGAGAGCTGTTTACTAGCTTGAGGCTACCCCTTATCCCATGATGCCTAGCGAAAGCTACCCAGATCTTGTTTGCCACTTCAGCTATGAGGTGTGTCGTTTCTGGCTCAGGCTTGTATACTTTTGTATATTTATATATTTATAGTTGTTAAAACTAGTGTATACTTCCCCTTATAGTTTTATTCTCTGCGGGTGTTGTTTGTGGACATCGCTTCTTTCCGCAGTCCTTTTTTTCTTAAGAACTTGTTTAAATTAGAGAGTTACCCCCCCCCCCTTAGGACAGCCGTTTAACTTAGAGGCTCTCCTTCCCTTCCTTTTTACTGTATAAAAAAAAATCAAAAAAACTGTTGTGTTCATTTAGTAGTGTAGAGATTTTTTGTCTGTATTGTGGTACTTGGATTGTGTGTAATGGTAGAGTCGTGTCCAAGGATACGAAAGTTTCTGGCTTCAAAAAGTGTGACTCATGCTGTCATAAAATGTCTCTGACAGATGGGCACACTAGTTGCGTTTATTGTTTGGGCGCTGTTCACCTGCAGGACTCTTGTTCTATTTGCCACGCCTTTAGTTCAAAGGTCCTGCAGGAGCACAAAAACAAATTAATCCTTCGGGGTTTATTAAAGCCTCAGGATTCACCGGCGAAGAGTTCTCAGCCAGTGAAACCCCCTAAATCTGTCAAACCATCGACTCCACCTTCGGAGCCGACTCCTGTACTAGAACAACTGAGTATGTCGGTTCCGGCTGGCACCGACAAGACAACTCCTCCGTCGGCTCCATCAGATGTTTCGGAGCCATCATGGAGCCATAAGAGACAGAGGTCCCCTTCTTTACAGTCCATCCACTTGGCACCTCAGTCGCCATTATTACAAAGTGAACGTAGCCACGATTCTTCACACTCCTCTCGATCCTCTAGGCTTTCGGATCATGATGTGGAGAGAGTAATAAGTAGGTTGCTTAAGTCACAGGCACTAGCTAAATTACTATCCAGCCCACCTCAACAGGTATCGGCTCCAACCACCTCTATTTCTATTCCTCCTCCGATTCCATTGAGTTCTGAGCCGGAGTTTATTGGTGTGTGGGTAGTGGAACCGTCGGCTCCGATCACCATCTCTCCTTTAGCTCCGACTTCGGCTCCGATTACCTCAATTGTTCCTTCTATCGAGGAATCTGGACACCAGGGCTCTCTCATCTGTTCTGGGGGGGTGGCATTGGACCCTTGTCCGACCCCATTTTCCCCCTCGGAGCTTCGGCGCAGTTGAGCTCGGCTCCAACATCAGCCTCGGAGCCGTCGCCTGTGGCACAGAGAAAGATTCCTATTTCTTTGGAACCAGAGCTTTCTCTGCCTCGAGGTCAGGACACCTTTGAGGTCATGCAGAGTGTGCTGTCCCCCGAAACAGCTCCACTAATGGCTCCATCGGCTCTGTCCCCCATAGTGTCTGTGCCAACCTCTGCTCCTCCTCCAGACCCCAAGCGTAGGGAACTGATGCCCCAGGACACCCCATTGGGTGTTCCCTCTTCTTCTGAGGCCTCCCCTGATCAATCAGAGGAGCCCCCTCGGAAGAAGAAGTGCAAGAGGAAGCACATTGACTCCCCTGAGTCTGCCACTTCAGATACAGACTTAGATGAATCGGAAGGGTCCCCGAGGTCTCCCTCTGAAGATGTTTCCTTTTTGGACATCCTTGAAATGCTTAGGCAGAGGGGGAACTGGACTTCCCTAGTCCCTATCAAGGATGAGTCTGTATTCCTGGACACATTTGGTTCCCGAACTTCCACCTCCTGGGTTTCTCCTCCTTTCGACCCACTCATGTCTGTGGTGGCTCGAAAGGCTTGGTCATCTCCAGACACTGTGGAACCAACTCCGTGGAGACCTAACAAGTTTATTACAGCCCCCCAGGATAAGCAATTCCTTTCCAAAGGTGTGCCCGTTGATGCCATGGTGGGAGCAGCAGCCACCAAGAAAGAGTTAGCAGAAACCTCTTCATCTGTTCATCCCCCTAACAAAGAGTCTCGGATGATGGACATATACGGAAAGCAAATGTTTGCTTTAGCGACCTTCTCGATGAGGTCCCTGAACTATCTATCTATGTCATTTTACTCATCTTCAAAGGGATCTCCTGAAAGAGCTTGGAGATGCCCTTCAAGATCCTACAGCTGAGGGAGTACAAGCCAAAATGGCTTCCCAGCTGGCGACTCTTAATTCCATAGTCAACTCCTCCATGAGGCTGATTTCCTATGCAGCCGATGGAGCGAGCAGAGCTGCTGGCACAGGTGTGGCCCTCAGGAGACATGCTTGGATGCGGCAGTGTCAGTTTGCGGAACCCTTTCAAGCATATTTCACCAATACTCCCTTTGATGGCTCCTTTCTCTTTGGGTCTCAGGTGAAAGACACATTGACCAGGTGTGAGCAAGAAGGCAAGACTCTCTCTGCCGTGGGAGTGCATTTTTCCACTCCCTCTAGACCTTACCCCAAGGGTCAGAAGAGTGGGAAGATGTGGTTCCGGAAATCCCAGGGATCCTTCCCTGACACACGTGGTGATTTTTCCTTCAGAGGCAGAGGGAGAAACAACAATAACAGACACTGCCCTCGTGGCAGAGGGGTCCACAGAACCAGGGTGACAGAGAATCCTTCTCTGGCAAGCCCTTCCAGCATCCCTGAAGGGTAGCCCGGCTGCTCACTTCTGGAGGCAGTTGGGGGAAGACCTTTTCGCTGTACCCAAAAGCCTGACAAAATTTAACAAAAGACAGATGGGTACTATCCACTATATCCGGAGGTTACAAAATTCCCATTTCATCAATCCCCCTTACAGTCAAAAAAGCCCCTTCCAGATGTTCCACCCAATCTGAGGGAGCAAGCAGTCATAGAAGTTTCAAAACTGCTAGAAAAAAGAGCCATTCAGGAAGTCCCCGCAGACCAGCTCGGGTCCAGAACTTAGTCAAGATTCTTTTTGGTACCAAAAAAGACAGGGGACTGGAGACCGATTCTGGATCTCAGCAGATTAAACAAATCTGTACAAAGAGAAAAGTTTCGGATGGTCATGCTACAGTCCATTCTTCCCTTTCTGGGTCAGGACAATTGGATATGCTTGATAGATCTTCAGGACGCATACTACCATACTACCATATCAAGATGGACAGACACTCCAAGAGATTTCTTTGCTTCTGGGTAGGGGCCAGCCATTACCAGTTCAGAGCTCTGCCCTTTGGTCTCACCTCAGCCCCCAGGGTGTTCACCAAGTGTATGGCAGTAGTCACGGCTCACCTGAGGTGTCAAAGATTCCAAGTGTTTTCATATCTAGATGACTGGCTCCTCACTGCTACCACCAGGCATCAACTCTTACAAGTGAGGGATTATACAATCACATCATGCACTCAATTAGGCATCACAGTAAATTTCGAAAAATCTGCCTTGTTGCCCTGTAAGTCTATCACTTACATAGGAGCAGAATTAAACACAAGGGAAATGTTTGCAAGATTACCACTGGAAAGAGTTTCCACAATTCAACAAGTGTTAATCCTAATGCAGAGCAAAAGGATTCAAGTCAGATATGTCCTTCAAGCTCTGGGCTCCATGGCAGCTGCCATTCTTCTAGTTCTATTAGCGTGTTTCCACATGAGAATTCTTCAGTGGCTTCTTTCACGCAGCGGTCCTTTCAGGAGCTTCCCATGTCTCACATGATCCTGATTACAGAAACATGCAAAAAGTGCCTGTCTTGGTGGATGGACTCTCCATTAGTGTCTCAGGGCAGACCTTTCATACAGCCTCCACCGGTAGCCACAGTGACCACGGACGCCTCCCTGATGGGGGGGGGGGGCATTATCTGGGCAGGACAGTCCAAGGCACTTGGCAACCTCATGAGTACCATCTGCACATCAATGTCCTAGAAATGAGAGCCATGCTTCTGGCATTGCAAGCCCTTCAAGACTCTCTTCCTTCTGCAATTCAAACAGACAACATGTGGTGTGGTACATCACCAAACAGGGCGGAACCAGGTCCTACCCCCTGTGTCGATAGACACTCAGACTGTGGCAATGGGCGATTTCCACCCAATGTTTTCTGATTGTGATGCACATCCCTGGGAGATCCAACGTCATAGCGTACAGGCTCAGCAGAGCTATTCTCATGCCTTACGAGTGGTCTCTGAATCAGGAAGTTGCGGATCTTATCTTCCGCAAATGGGGATAGCCTTGCTGCAATCTGTTTGCCACCCCTCTCAACAGCAAATGCAGCAACTACTTCTCCCTTCTTCTGCTTCCAGGTCACATACCCAGAGATGTTCTAGTCCACGATTGTCCTCAGGGACTCCTTTATGCTTTTCCCCCATTTCCTCTAATACCAAAACTCATACAGAAAGCAAAATCATTGGGTTGCAAAATGATCCTCATTGCCCCTTATTGGCCTCAGCAGATATGGTTTCCGTTCCTGCACCCCTACCTTGTTGATCATCCCTGGATTCTGGGCCTGATTCCAGATCTTCTGATTCATCAATCAGACTGATTGCATCAATCCCTCCAAACACTCCAGCTTGCAGCTTGGTTACTCCACTTCCAACCTTAGCCAGACTTCCCGGTATATCCCCAGCAGTCCGTGACATCGTTTCCTCACATAAGTCTACTACGAGAAAAACGTATGCTAGTAAATGGAAACTGTTTTCATACTGGGCAGAGTCTAGAAATGTGGATCCTTTCTCAGCCCCAGTCCATGAAGTTCTTGAATTTCTAACACAACTTTTTCAGTCCGGTGCCGCTTCCGCTACTATTAGAGTACAGTTAGCAGCCATTTCAAATTTTCATATCAGATTGTTGAATTCTAACATCATGTCTCATAAGCCCTGTAAGGCTTTTCTGTGGAACATCTCTTCTTAGACCTCCAGTGAGAGATCCCCCTCCTCCTTGGGATCTTAATTTAGTCTTAACTTCCTTAATTTTGCCTCCTTTTGAACCAGCAGCATCATGTTCCCTTAAGTTTCTGTCTTAGAAGACACTTTTTCTGGTTGCTATCACTTCAGCTAGGCGTGTCTCAGAACTTAAAGCACAATGTGTTTGTCCTCCTTACCTGGTGTTTCACAAGGACAGAGTTTCTCTGAGGAGCAATCCATCCTTTCTTCCTAAAGTCTGCTCAGAAAGCAATTTAAATCAATCCATAGATCTCCCAGTATTCTTTCCCAATCACAGCAACAAAGCAGAATACAAGCTCCACCAACTGGATGTTCACAGACAATTGCATTTTTACCTTCATAGAACTAAAGAACTAAGAAAGTCAGACCAGTTATTTCTCTCTTATGCCTTCAACAAACAGTATTTAGAACACATCTAGAGCCTGTTTACTGCATTTCCTGTGTTGCACTTAATTTAAAATTGTTTTTTTCTCTTAAAATTGCATTTTACCTGACTTTGGCCTAGCACTCAAGTGTGAGGTCATTTATTGCACTGATGTGAATATTTTGCTACTTGTGTATCTCTGCTACCTTTAAACTAAAACAAAAAAAAAAACAAAAAAATCTTGCTTTTTTCCCACTTTCTGAAATTTAAGAAAGTTCAGTTACAGATTTGCTGTTCTGAACTCTTTGTAAGTTTCTTGGAGGCCAGTGCTTGCTTGGGCTAAAGGGATGTCTCGGTGTTCACCAGTGGCAGTGGTTAACACTGAGCAGCCTGCCTGTCCCTATAGGAGTGGTTACTGCCTAGAAGCTGTAGTTTTATTGGCCATTTTGGGTCAATTCCAAACTCCTTGATCTCTCTCTCTCTTAAAACCTGCAACTCTCTTTTTGTGCAGTCTTGCGCACAGAGCAGCGTCGGGCAGCACCGTTTAAACTATTCCCGGCTCCACAAAGTCTGCTCTTATAGAACTGCTCTAAATCTCTAATTAAGCACTCTATTTTCATTCTAAAGCCCTGCTCTTGCTCATATAAGTAATCTCATAGGTAAACACAAACTAAAGCACTACATCCTCTTATACTCCTAATCACTTGCTCCCTATTGGTTCTTTCTGATCAGTCAATAAGTAGTTCCCTATCTTATTCAGGCATGTCTAAAGGTCAGTTTCGAGTTTACTCTCCAGTCCAGCTGGTGAATCAGGGAATCTTGAGGCAATGTTACAACTGCCTTCTGTATACAGACCACCCTCTCCTCCTCCAAACAAGCTCAAATATATGTGAGAGATGCAACTATATAGCCAAACTTGAGGCTAAGCTCTCTCAACCCAGTACTGGCACAGCCTGTCAGGAGGAGAAGGTAACCACACACACCACAAATCCAGTCTCACATAGACCTATCACACCAGCAAACCAAACACATAAACACACAAAAACATACTCGGAGGCTCTAAATAAAAATCTGCCTAAGCAGCAGAGACCTCCAAAGCAGACATCCAAGCAACACCTACCACGAAACAATATCCACATAGCACATAGCTCACAAAGTCAGTGTGCCACACAGTCACAGCCCTTAAGGCTAAACAACACACCTAATACACTTGTAATAGGTGACTCTATTGTCAGACACACTGACGTCCAACTCACCAGACTGAACAAGGAGAAGGTCACTGTAAGCTGCCTGTCAGGTGCCAGGATCCGCCACATAACACAAGCACTCGGGTCACTCCAAAGCAAGTACAAATATGACTCCATCATTGTCCATGCTGGTGTGAATGACCTGAGACGTACCTCCCTGGACTACATGAAAAAATACATATAGGAGCTCTCTGAGCATGTAGCCCAGGCCGGTATGACCTTGACCTTGAGTAGCATCTTACCCTCACCAAGAATGATGCCACAGTATAAAGACAGAATGATCAATTTTAACAATTGGCTAAAGTATTGGTGTCATTCAAAGGGGATCCAGTGTCTGTCAGCCTGGGATGACATGCTCGACAAGCCACGTTGCTTCGCTAGGGAAGGCTTGCACCTGTCACCCCTGGGTTTTCAAATACTGGCAAAGGCTCTTGCCTCCCCCATAGTGCCTTTTTTAGGCAAGGCTCAAAAGACAAACCCACTCCCGTAGACAACACAAAGAAAAAAAAAACTAAGGGTAATGCTGCTCAACGCCAGAAGTCTAAACCTCAAGATGCACGCACTCGAAACTCTCCTCAGTATGGAGAATATCGATATCTTTGCAGTAACAGAAACCTGGTTCAAGGCTCCCGAGAGTATCCCAGCACTAACCGGTTATACTTCATACAATGCTTTCCAGCCCCAAAACTCGGACAGAACCACAAAAGGAGGGGGGGTATCAATATTTATCAAAGATACCCACACCTCCAGGTTAGTGGCACTGCACGAAGCATCAGAGACCATCCATGTGCAACTAACAGTGGGCAAAACTGCCCTTCAGTTTGTAGCCTGCTACAGACCACCCTCCCAAACACAGGAACCTCACTCGGCTTTCCTGAGAACACTGGAGAATATGAAGGTCTCTCCAAACACTATTATATTGGGTGACTTCAACTACCCAAACATTGATTGGGAAAACTACTCAAGCCCAAACACCCTCGCCCAGCAGTTCCTAGAATTTATATACTCAAATGTTATGGAACAACTGGCCACCATTCCCACAAGAGGGGAAAACATATTGGATCTGGTCATCACCAGCATGGGGTCTCTATGTTCCACACCAGAGGTATACCCCTCATTGGAAAGATCAGACCATAAACAAATCTCACTGGACATCCATATTCCATCCCCACCCCTAGCCAAGGAAACCACGGTGAAGAACTTCTCAAAAGCAAACTTCACACTTCTCAAAACTGAGGTGGAATCCTTCAAAGCCCTGGGCCAGTGGAAAATACGGCCCAAAATGCAGAATTCTTTACAAAAGCATTCTATGGACACCTACAGGAATGCATGGAGCATGCTATCCCAAATAAAACCAAGACTCACTCCTCCAAAGGCAGGAGACCTGTCTGGTGGACCCCGGCCATAAATAAGCTATACAACAGAAGGAGAAAGCTACTACATGACAGAGCAAAATCCCAAAAAGGGAAGGCGTCAACGGATCAGTACTAGCAAGAAACTACGATCACTCATAAAATCATCTAAGGCCAGCTTCAAAAGAAAAATTGCACAAGACACTAAAGATAATCACAAGGCCTTCTTTAGTTGTATCAGAAACCTGGGAGGCAACTTACAGATATGCTCTGAGTTAGTGCAAAATGACAAAAACTACACTGAACCCACAGACATTGTCAACCTCCTGGCAGAAAGGTTCAGTGCAAACTTCTCCCCCCCTTCCCCCCCAAAAGAGCAAATGTCTATCCCGAGTGTAGCCTTCCTGAGATCACAGATGCACAGGTGAGAGCTGCCCTCTCCAAAGCAAAAAACACAGCATCATTGGGACCAGACTGTGTACCAGGCTGCATCTTACACGAGCTCCAAGAAGAGCTAAACCCTCATCTAAAGTCACTGTTCAATCTCAGCCTTACTATAGAATATGTACCCAAGGAATGGCGTACAGCAACAGTGGTCCCACTCCACAAAGGTGGTGCCACAACAGACCCCAGAAACCATCGCCCTATAAGCCTGACTAGCCTGGTCTGCAAAGCTATGGAGGGTATCATCATGGAAATCATAAACAAAGACATTGGGAACCTCCAGACACTGGATCCTACCCAATTCAGTTTCGTTAAGGGCAGATCTTGCCTCTAGAACCTGGTCGACTTCTTTGAAACAGTTACCAAAGCCATAGATGAAGGGAAGGTACTCCACACAGCCTACCTGGACCTCACAAAAGCCTTCGACACAATATCCCACTCGGGCATCATAAATAAGCTCACCAGCTTAAATATCAACCCCTATGTCACAAGATGGGTTGCAAACTGGCTCAGGGATAGAACCCACATGGTCAGAATAGCAGGTGCCATGTCAGACTCTAAACCAGTTACAAGTGGTGTCCCACAAGGCTCAGTCCTGTGACCTCTCTTGTTCGGTATATATTTCTCCGAGGTACAGGTTAACATGGGTGGACTATGGCTGACCAAGTTTGCAGATGACTGCAAACTGGGTGCCGTAATCGACTCTCCGGCTGACACAAGCATCCTCCAAAAGGGTCTCACAGAGACAGATAACTGGTGCCAGAGCCATGGCCTAAAGCTAGATGCCAAAAAGTGCATAGTCATCCCCTTTGGGAAAAACAAAGTGCCCACAAATTACCACATAGGTGGTAATCCATTAAGTATGGAAGAAGTAACTGGGGACTTGGGGACCCAAGTAGATAGCAATCTCTCCTTTGACAATCACGTTGCCAAAGTGGTTAGAAAGACCTTCTATATAGTCCACCTTATCACGAAAGGGTTCACATCTAGATCAAGAGAGGTCATTGTGCCCCTCTACTCATCACTTATCAGGCCCATAATTGAGTACAATGCCCTGTTTGGGATGCACCTTACCCTACACCTGCAGCAACTGGAAAGACCCCAAAAGTATCTCACCAAGAGGATCAAGGGGCTCAAACAGATGCCCTATGCAGTTCGGCTAAAGAAACTCCAGCTCTACTCAGTTGTGTACCGCCTACTCAGAGGCGATCTGTGTCTGACGTATAAAGCCATGTCCAACCCAGAATTAATGGACATGCTTCACCTCAGGAAATCCAAATCCCTTAGAGCTACATGCTCCAGGGACTTTAACCTCAGCACAGAAATAAATAAGACATGCTGGAGGAACAGATTCATATCCCAGAGGCTCCCCTCACTCTGGAACAAAATCCCAATCCATGTTAGGCAAAGCCCCTCACTGACCCTCTTCAAGAGAAATCTTGACGAGTGGATGGGAGATTGTAGGTTTACCCCTGGGATCTCTTCTGTGTCCCTGCTTGATAGAGGTACAGTAAACTAACCTTAAAAGGGCTACCTTCTGTGACCTACTATACAGAGGCACAGTAAACTAATCTAAAAGGATGACGAAAGCCAAACACACTCTGGCTAGGCTTATAAACGCCCTAGGGCAGATAGCTAGTATCAACCTATGAACCTTCTGGCCCAGGCAACAGTGGTTCTCCCTTCTTATGGAATTGGCCAGGGGCAGTTACCACAAGCTCCCTCACAGAATGCATCTACTCACACAAGAACAGGAGTGCTTGATACATCCCAACTCCAAGCAACTTCAACTGACTGCATGAATGATAGGGTCTTAATTCTTTTAAGGCACCTATTTACTGAGGACATGCAGAAGGTACTTATGGAGGCAAGAAAGCCTGCTACTAAAAATCATATATAAGCAAATAAAAAAAGGTTTTCTAGTTTGTGCCAGCAACATAAGCAACATCCATTCAGGGCTAGTGCTTATCTGGTTTTACAATATTTGTGAGAGTCAATATCCCATGGCCTTTATTTTTCCTCTATTAAAGTTTATTTGTTGGCCTTTTCAGCATGTCTGTCCATGGATCATCCCCTTTTAATGCATTCTCTTCTCAAAATGTTTTGAAAGTGGTTTTACATAAGAGGCCTTAAAGAAAACAGATGGGTCCTCCTTGGGATCTAAATTTAACAAAGCTATTCCATGCAGTGTCAAGGCACACTCTACCAGGCCTTGGCTTCATCTATGGCTTTTTTGAAACAGTTGGACTTTAGAAGTATTTATTTTATTTTATGCATTTTACATTTGTTAAGCGGGCTAGTCTAGCTGGATATATTTCCATTTTCAGTAGAGGCCTGGGGAGAAAAGCTCCAACAAGATAGAAAAATTCAAAAAAGTATTCTAGAAGCAGCAGTTTGGTCCTCTGTACATACTTTTACAAAGCACTACAAGCTAAATTCCCATTTCAGATCAAGGTCTGGCATTGCTAGGACCCTTCTCCAGGGACTTCTAGATTATTCTTCTTCTACCTCACAGATGTTGTAAACTATAGTAAGCCAACTATATAGCTTAGGCTACTGCAGCAGTGATTAATATGATGAACATAATACAGTTGTGTAAGTAAACTTATCTTAACACTAGATATTCGAATGGTCACTGCTGTAGTAGCCCCCCTCCCTCAATCCCCCCCCCCGTTTTGATTTTTTTTTATACCAGGGTATAAACATCTGTTTTTGTTTTCCCTACACATGTTGGCATGAAAATTCTGCTCTTCATGTAAAATAAAAATAAATGTATGACTTTTTTGAATGTGTTGGACTCTAGAAGTTTGGAGCCTGGAAGATGGCCAGCTGTTATATCCTTAGCAGGATATAACACATAAATCTTAGGCTACTGCAACAGTGATCATTCAAACATCTACTGTTATGTTAAGTTTACTTACACAACTGTACTTTCTTCTTTCTTCCAGCAACAAAACAAAGAACATTGTCAGACAGCCTTTTCTACCATAGCAGGCTGCTAAAATGCTTTAGCTGCAGGTGGGTGACTCTGTTGTGGCCAAAACTGGTTCCTTGGAACACTCATCTTCTTCCTTTGGTCCCACCCTTGAAGTTTGCAAAGCAACCATGGATTATGGGTTACACACATTCTCTGTGGCTGTTAGAATGCCCTTGGTGGCTAAGGGGAGACACTTGTTAGTCCTAGGAGAAGGGGTAGAAAATGCCACTCTGCCGAGCCAGAAAGCTGTGTCCATTCCCAGGGAGGGTTATGCTGGGAAAACTGGTCTATTTCTACATAAATTCCTGTCTAAAAGAAACAAAAATTTAAGCACATTCTTAATCCTGTCTCAGTTGTTCTGGGCAGGAATAATTTATTGGGTTTAGCATAGGGCTTAGTGCAGCCTCTTGACCCTTTCTATATATTTTTTTCTGATAAAAGAAAAACGGATTCTTCATTTTATGAAGAGATTTAAGAGTATGAGCTCAAAATGAAACTGAAGACACGGACTATGTGTTTGTCACCACAGATTTCTGACTCAGATTATGAGGAGAGTGTAGCTTCAGCCAGTAGTTTTGAATATTCTCTTTTTCTGAAACTATTTCCAGGATGTATCAATTTGTCTCGGTGAAAAAACAGTTATTTTACTCAGTCTCTCAGGAAGTTTTATGATTTGTTACAACTGGAATTTCCAGAATCTGTTTCTAGTCTGTCTGGTTTGGAGGATGATCTGATTATGTCAATTTTCATTTATTCCTCAACAAATGGATTTGGATCAAATCCTCAGCTCTAACTCGGCCATTATTTTCAGCTTGTGGCCACTAACAAACTCTTGAGCTCTTCCATTACCATAATGCTCTACCCCCAACATACCTCAGATCTCTTTTTGCAGCTTTTGTGTTCAGATGTGGTCACTGTAAGCTCTTAAGCTTAGAATTATTTTGGAGATAAGTCTAAATGTATTGCATTTACACCCTTTATATCCTTGCATCTTTAATAACATTTGCATTTAACTTTTTTATTGTAGTGTCTGCTTTACCTACCTTTCCTACACTTTTGTGTACTCCTTTTTAACCATAGTTGGTAAACCTTTCCTCTGCTCCTATTTCTACATGTAGAGTGTATTCTTGATACCATTATTGGTATTGTTCTCTCTGTCTTTTTCTTTGGTTATATACAAAAGAAGTTTCTTGTAATTTTCTGTTATTTGTTATTTAAAAATGTCTGATAAGCCATCGGGGTTTAAAAAAAATGTCAGGAATGCAGACATAAATTACCCCTTTTTGACTCTTTTATGCCTTATGCATGTATTGCCTTGGCCCAGATCATCCTCAGATCCGATGATGGAACCCCCCGAAGAAGAAGCTTAAGAAATTGTATTTGATGCCTGCTCCTTCCTCAAAGCTCATGTCAGAGACTAAATTGACTTCCTTGATCCTATCCTTTTTTTGGATCTGAAGTCATTACCAAGAACCATTTCTCCCACAGTAGATCTGATACCCTTTCGGGTACCACGTCCCTTTCTGGAATCCCACCAGTGCTTCAGGTCTCCCTCAGTGGCATCATCTAATTCTTCCAGAAGATTGACCAAGGCTGATGTGGATAGAATGTTGAGGAAGTTTCCCTCTGTGCAGATTCAGATGGGAGTTCTGGCTGCTACACTCTCGAGACAGGAAACCCTTGCTAGTACTACACCTCCAATCTCGGCTCCTTCTCTGATGTCTTGTCTTTTCAGAGCCTTTGGATCCAAGTCTCCTGGATCTGTTTGCTTTGGATCTGAAGATCATAGTATCTTTAGTTTTGAGGATTTCTCTGAGGTTCTTGGCTCTGAGCACTGTGGAGGTGGACAGCTGTCAGAGCAGAAGTGTCCCTGTTAGATCTGAGGCATTAGAGTCGACTCTGAAGCTGTCGGAGCTGTGTCTGCCCCTTGGAGCGTCAGCATTGAATAGCTCAGCTCCAGCCTCTGTCTTGCATGGATTGCCTTCAAGGCAGGGGGAGAGTTGGAAGCTTGGCTTCTCGGTTCTGTTGACTTCTTTCTTCCCAGAGCATTCTGCCTTTGAGGTGGTAGAGAGAGTGTTCTGTGCTTCTGCAGGACAGATGGTTCCTCCCACCTCCGATCTACCCTCTAGATTCCCATATGTCTGTGTGCCTTGAACCCCATTCTTCCACTCCAGAGGGACAGCCAGCCCAAAGTCTCTAAGCTACCCAGCAGGGTATTATTATTTCTTCTGGTACTTCTCCAGAACACCCCACTGAAGAAGTCCCTAGGAAGAGGAAGTGCAAGAGGAAGCCCTTGAACTCTCCTCAGGAATCTGTCTCTGAAGAAACAGATTTTGATGATGGGGAAGGGTCCCCAAAATCTCTACCCGAAGACCTCTCTTTTGTAGACATCCTAGAAACCCTTAAGCAGAGGGGTTGTTGGTCCCCTGATAACCCTTACAAAGAGGAGTCTGTATTCCTGGAGGCCTTTCTGGCCCATATACCTCCTGGGTGACTCTGCCCACTGATGAGCTCATTCATTAAATCCCTAAGCAGGCATGGAAGGCACCAAACACAGCTGAACCAATTCAAAAAAGACCAGACCGGATTTTGGCATCACTTGCAGGAATAGAATTTTGGAGCAAAGGAGTTCCCATAGATGCCATGGTCATGGCGGTGGCCACCAAGAAAGAACTCATGGAGCAGAGTTTTTCTGTCCTTCTCCCTAACAGAAAGTCTAGGGTGTTGAACAGATTTGAGAAGTGTGTGTTCATTCTTTCAAATTCACCCCGGGGATCACGTCAGTCACCCTGCTAGACAGGGGTCCAGGGAAGTAAATAGTGTGGGAAGAAATAGCCAGGAAATTGTTATGGCTAGGCTTGTATAGGCCCTAGGGCTGATAGCCTAGTACCAACCTATGAACCTATAAACCTATGTATGCTTCGGCGACCTTTGCACTCGGCTGAATTATTTGGTACATTTCACAAGATTACAGAAGGATCTGATTAAGGAACTTTCACATTCCATCTCCGGGACCAGTACTCCTGAGGCTCAGTCTTTTGTGGCCTCACAGTTGGCTACCCTTCAATCAATCACTAACTCATCCATGAGGCCTTTCTCTAATGCAGCAGAAGGTACCCAAGGGCAGTGGGTTTATAGATTCATGGGCTCTTTCTAGGCTAACTACAATTTTGGGCCATTTTAAGCCTAGTAGATTACCATATGTGAGAATTAAACCCTGCACCTTGTGTCTGTAAGGTAAACACATTTACCATTATGGGTTCAGGCATTTCTATTAGGAGGCATGCCCGGATGCACATGTTTGACTTTGTGGAGCCCTTCAAGTCCTCTTGCATCAATGCTTATTTTGACAGAAGCTTGTTATCTGGCCCTAAAGTTAAGGACGCATTCTCAAGGTGCAAGCAAGATGGAAAGACCCTCTCTACAGTTGGAGTATTTGTTTCGACTACTCAAAGGACCTTTTCCAGGAATCAATGTGGAGGTTGGAAAATGTGGTTCAGGAAGTCCCAGGGTCCTTTCCAAGATCCCCATGGAGAATAGTTCTCCCAGGGGCAAAAGGGGGAATTTAAATGGAAAACGCCACCCATGCAGCAAAGGATACCTGCAGAATCAGGGGTCCAGAGATTCTTTCTCCAGCAAACCCTACCAGCATTTCTGAAAGGAGGCCAAATTGTCCACCTCTGGAGTCAACTGTGGGTCATTTATCCCTGCACCACAGAGCCTGGTTAGACATTACAAAAGATACATGGGTCCAGAGGATTTAATATGGTGTAATATCTATACAAAGGAGAAAGCAAAGCTTGGGCGGCACAGTGGTGCAGCGGTTAACGTTGTCACCTCACAGCAAGAGGTTCTCTGGTTCAATTCTCGGCTGGGGTGCCTTCTGTGTGGAGTTTGTATGTTCTCCCTGTGTTCGCGTGGGTTTCCTCTGGGTACTCCGGTTTCCTCCCACATTCCAAAGACATGCATCTGGAGCATTTCTCCCCGGGCCTCTGCTGAAAACAGGCTCTGTGGAACCTAGTCGGACATTCCCGGGTAACAAATGTTAAAATAAAAAAAAATAAAATAAATTAATACGAAAGCAAAGCCAATTAATACAAAAAGAGCAGCACCAAAGATATTTGAAGAGAAATTCAGGCAAAGGAACCCAGACATGGAAACATTTACAATACAAAAAATAAGAAGACAAAGAGGAAAAGCAGAAAAAGAGATTAATAATGGAGAAATTGAAGAAATAGGAACTGAGGTCATGGAGTACCTGCAAAGTGAAGGATTCAGTGTAGAAAATCTAATTCAGAAAGCACCAAAAGAGGACAGAGCAATGGACATCCAAATTAAGGGGAAACCAGTGGAACAGGAAGCAACTGGCCAGGTGCCATATGAAGATGTTTTGGAGCCTTCCATAGGAAACTAGTATAAATGTTCACTTGAAGCTGGACATCAAGGGAAGGAGCGGGAAACTGTGGAAACTCTGACAGTCGATGTTGAGGAGTGGGTTCCTGTCACTTAGTCGAACATTTACAAGTTCGAACCACATATGGTCGAGACCATACGTTCAAATTTGTAAAAGTTCAAGCGTTTGAATGGAAATCTCCATAAGTGGAGGTTTCCATTAACTTCAATGGGGTGTGATCTCGGAGTTGGTATATTTAAGTAGCGGGGGGTGTGGGGGTGCAGGGGGGGCTTGCCCCCTTGCTTACAACAATTTATTTTTTTGTCCATTGTATTTTTATTTATTTTTTTTACGTAGTCGAAGTTCTGTAACTTCAAACATAAGGGTTCAACCATTAGGTGTTCGGAGTTACAGAACTTCGACTATCTGATATAGACCCTACAGAGCAACAGATGGCACAGGATGAAATTGAAAGAATGTGCCACAGGAAGATGCAATAGAACTTTCTATGGAATGCCCACAGGAAATGGAAAACAAGAAATTTGCCTTCAGTTTAGAAGAAAATGAACTAAGAGAAGAGTTGCTTGATTTAATAGAGATAGATATATTAAGATCAATGAAAGAAATAGACTGCAAAAGGTCAATAATACCCCAAAAGTCAGAAGTTTGATAAAACAAATGAACACAGTAATTAGGACTGTCCATAGAGACCCACGCAATATAACAGAGGTAAACAGGGTATATTAGTGTGCAGCTAAATTAATAACTGATAAAGTTGCACCACAAAAACACAGGGTAGTGAGGGAAAGGAAGGGGAGAAATCGAATACCATAATGAAAGTATCGACTAGAGAAAACTATAAAACAGTTAAGACAAGAAGTGTCACTGTTAGAAGAGTATAGAATAGGGAACACATCAACAAAAATACTTCGACATGATAAAAGCAATGCCCAGTATTAGAACAGATCAGGATATATCATGCAGTATCGCAAATAACAAACTACAAATCTCAGTACAGGCAGAAAAACTTAGAAGATAAATATAAAGGAAAAGTACAAAATAAGCAATTTATTGATGACCTAAAAAAGTTTTTTAGAAAATTGGGAAACAAGGTAAAAGGAACTGAAATATTACCAAAAAAGAAGAAATAGATATATTCTGGAGAAGCATTTATGAAGACCCTATGAAGCATAACAAAAATGCTAAATGGCTAGAAGAAGTAAAAGAAAGAATAAGAAGTTTAAAGGTACAGGATATGAAATGGGATGAAGTGACAGCCAGAGAGACTGAAACAAAGTTAAGAAAAGTCTCTAATTGGAAAACCTCAGGCCCAGAATAAAGTACATAACTTCTGGTAAAAAGTATTAATATCTTTGCACAAACTTTGGGAGGGTGGCCTAATGGTTAAGGTATTTGCCTTACAAACACAAGGTGCAAAGTTTGAGTTTCACAAGGGATAATTGGCTAGGCTTAAAATGGCTCACAAGGGCAGTTAGCTTAGTACTAATCTATGAACCTATAAGATTTAGCCATGAGTAAGAACTATTTATATCGACACCCCAAACAGACAACAACCTATCTAACAACAGGAAAAACAATTCTCCTACTTAAGAGTGAATCTGCATGCTACCCTAAAATTATAGATCAATAACTTGCCTTCCAACAACATATAAACTATACACTGGAATTGATGCCAACAGAGTTTATAGTCATTCAGAAGAAAACTCAATTATGGCAATATAACAAAAGTGCAATAAAATAAAGTCATATGGAACAAAGGATAATTTGTTGTTAAATAAAATCATAGGGGAGAACTGTAAAAAGGGGAAGAAGAATCTGAGTATGGCATGGACTGACTACAAAAAAAAATGATAGTATCCCACATTCATGGATAAAAGAGTGCTTAAAATGTATAAGATACATCTTATGATGATTGACTAATTTACAGTGACCATGAAACAGTGGCATACCACTTTGCAATTAAGCCATGATACAGGACAAATTATTACCCAGGGAAAAAAATTCAAAGGGGGATATACCAGGGTGACTCTTTGTCACCGTTGCTATTCTGTCTTGCTATTAACCCATTAAGCTGTCTACTTAACAGCTTAGGCCAAGGCTATAATTTGGCTCCTAGAAAATAACAAAGTATAAAGGCTTCTCATCTTCTCTTTGTCAATGATTTAAAACTGTATAGCTCATCAGATGAGGAATTGAAAGCACAGCTGCAAGTGGTCAAAACTTTTTCAGGTGATATAAGAATGTCATTTGGTCTTGATAAATGTCAAAGGTAACTTTTAAAGCAGGAAAACAGCAGCACCAAGAAAACATAAGTTTGGGACAAAAGTGTGATATAAAAGGACTTGAGCAAGATGGCATGTATACATATTTGGGAATTGATGAAGGATCAACTATAAAACATGAACAAATCCAAATAAAACTTAGTAAAGAATACTTTAGATGACTTAAATAAATCCTGAAAATAGCACTGACATCTAGGAACAAAACTCAAGCTATAAACCAATTTGCTCTTCCTGTCCTAACTTACAATTTTGGAGTGATTGACTGGCCCAAAAATGTGTTGGATAGATTAGACAAGAAAACAAGAAGGATGCTTCGTACTCACCAGATGATTTATAAAAATTGGTACATACCAAGACTATATATTCCCCATTTCAAAGCAGGGATGGGCCTTCTTGAAATTGATTACATGTATACGTTCATAGGTGTGTACTAGGCTAATGGCCCTGGGGCCTTTACAAGCCTAGCCATTAGATTACCCTGGCACAGTGCCACCCAACCTTAGCTCCCAGTGCCTCTGTTGAGTAGAGCCACTGGTGTTTTCCCCAGGGTGAATTTTCTGTTTCCCATCCACTCATCAAGATTTCTCTTGAAGAGGGTCAGAGAGGTGCTCTGCTTGACATGTATGGGAAGTCTGTTCCATAGCATGGGCAGTCTCTGGGTTATGAAGCTGTCCCTCCAGCATGTTCTGTTAATTGTGGTAATGAGGTTGAGGTCTCTGCAGCGTGTGGTGCTGAGGGATTGGGATTTCTTTAGATGTAGCATTTCTAACAGAGCTGGGTCAGACATGGCTTTGTAAGTCAAGCAGAGATCGCCTCTAAGTAGGTGATATGAGACAGAGAATAGTTGGAGTTTTTTGAGTCTGTCCATATAGGATATGTGTTTAAGGCCTAGGATCCTCTTTGTGAGGTACTTTTGCGGCCTCTCCAGTTATTGCAGATGTCTAGTGAGGTGCGTGCCAAATGGGGCATTGTACTTGATGATTGGCCTAATGAGGGAAGAGTAGAGGAGACAATGACCTTTCTTCCTGGATGCAAAACCCTTAGTAATGAGATGTGCCACATAGCAGGACTTTCTGACCACAGTGGCAATGTGGTGATCAAAAGAGAGGCTGCTGTCAACCTGTGTTCCCAGATCTCTTATAACACCTTCTGTGTTCAGTGGACTACCATCAATGTGGTAATTTATGGGAACCGAGTTTTTCCCAAAGGGGATGATGACACATTTTTTGGCATTGAGCTTAAGGCCATGGTTCTAACACCAGTCGTTAGTCACAGTGAGGCCATTCTGTAGGATGTCAATATCACTTGGGGAGTTATTAATAGCTCCCAACTTGCAATCATCTGTGAACTTTGTCAGCCAGAGTCCCTTCGTATTGGCTTGGACTTCAGAGAAGTAGATACCAAACAGGAGAGGACCCACGACCGAACCCTGTGGGACTCCACTCGTGACTAATTGGCAGATCTGCAATTGTGGGACTGCACACATATCTGCTGACCTTACAAGACCCAAACGTAGTGAAAGTTTTAAAACATGAAAAGAATACATTTAAGATGATGTCTCTGCTTAATCTAGCAGAACCATATCAGTGTCAAGCAGGAATGGAAATCAAACCAGACGTAGATAAAAATCAGGCATCAACTGAAAGTGCCAAAAAAAAACAAAAAAAACAAAAGAAGGAATACAAGGTGAAAGACCAGATGAGAATGCAAAAAATGTGGAAAATGCATAAATATAGTTGAAAACAAAAGAAAGAATATAAGGTGAAGGACCAGATGGGAATGCAAGAAATGTGGAAAATGCATAAATATTTTTGCAAGTGTAGAAAACTTCTGGAAGACCTCATGGTGATCAGGATCGAATGCAGTAATGATTAAGGAAATGTGAATACTGGTGGCCCAAGACAGGGGGTTATGTACATGTTGGTTTACAAAGTCTATTGAACATGGGGGAGAAACAGACAAATGTAGGTTTTGTAAAACAGAATTAGAACAGTTGCAGATCTGGTTGCTGGTTGTGACATACTAATGGCAGAAGGGCTGTATACTGAAAGGTGTAATAATGTGGCAAGAATGTTGCACTGGGGATTGTGCAAACATGGTGTTGAATTGGCTGAAAAACACTGGAAACATGATGCACAAAGCATCATAGAAAATGATGAGGGCTACATCATGTGGGATTACCCATTACCAACAGTTCAAAAGATAGATGCTAGAAAACCAGATATAGCACTCCATGAATAGAAGACAAAAGTAGCATTGATCATTTAAATCACCACACATAGTGAGTACAGTGTCTTGCATACAGAAAGAGACAAAGTCATAAATTATCAGGATTTGCAGGCAGAAACAAGAGCAATGTGGAAGAAAGATATCCAGACAGTTCCAATATAAAAGAATCTGCAAGCATACTTGGATATGTTACCAATACATGTAACCCCATATGAATTGCAGGAATCATTACTGGACACATTGTGGGTGCTGTGAAGAGCACGTCTGGCTGACATCAAAGATTGAAACAGTACTAATTTCATGAACTTGAATCGTACTTTGACTTGGGAATGGGGTCCATTCCCATCATGTTATTAGAAACCCAAAAGACTTGGAGAAATTAAAAAAAGTGCAGAGGATTATTTCTAGAGGTTATATAATTCCCTTTTCCCTACCATCTCCACCAGTTAGCAAAATTCCTGATATTTCACCCAGTCAGAAAAAAGCAGCAGCTCTAGAAACACAAAAGCTGCTAGAAAAAATAGCCATTTTTTCTGCCAAAGAAAACAGGGGACTGGAGACCAATTTTGGATCTCAGCAGTCTGAACAAATCAGTTCAGCACATCAAGTTCCAAATGGTCACACTTCAGTCCATTCTTCTCTTTTTGTGAAAGGATGACTGGATGTGCTCGATAGTCCTTCAGGATGTGTACTATCACATAAAAATGAAAAGGTATTTATGCTAATAGCTGGGAGCCAGTCATTACCAGTTCAGAGCACTGCCCTTTGGTCTCATCACTGCCCCCAGGGTGTTCACCTGATACACGGCAATAGTGGCAGCTCACTTGAGACTGCAGGGATTCCGAGTGTTTCCGTACTTGGACGACTGGCTTATTACCACCCCGACTAGGCATCTGCTGATAAAGAGCTCAAGACCAGGTAATGCACACTTGCTCCCATCTAGGGATAACCATAAATTACAACAACTCTCAGTTGAAACCACTTCATACATTGGAGTTCATAGGAACCATTTTCAACACGGTATCAATGACAGCTTCTCTTCCTCTGTCAAGAGTACAAACTATCAGATTCTACATCAGGAAAATAATTCACAGCTCCACAATATGATTACTAATACAGACCTTGAGATCAATGTCTGTGGCTATAGTTCTTGTTCCACTAGCAAGATTTCTTATGAGGATTCTTCAATGGATGTTGGTAAATCAGTGGCCCATTCTTCATCAACACATGTCCACTCAGATAAGAATTACCCCAGCATACAAAAGATACCTTTGGTGGTGTATTCACTCAAATCAAGCTCTACAAGGCCATACCATCATTCTTCCTCAAACCAAGGCCATAGTGACCATGGACACATCCCAGATTGGGTGAGGGGTCACTTTCTGGGAAAATACAATAAAAGGTACATGGTCCCCCGAAGAGGTCAATTTGCATATCAGTGTCCTGGAAATGAGAGCAGTGCTCTTAGCATTATAGGCATTCCAAGACTCTCCCTTCTGGGACAACTGTGATTCAGACAGACAGTATGTCCGTGGTTTGGTACATCAACAAATAAGGAGGAACCAGATCTTACCCGTAATGTCAAGAAGCTCTCAGAGTTTGGCAACGGGTGATCTCATCCAAGTGATTTCTGATTGCAATGCACATTCCAGGGAAATCTAATGTGACAGCAGACAAGTTGAGCAGGTCTATTCTACTACCTCATGAGTGGTCTCTCAACAAGAATATGTCGGAAATGATTTTTCGACAGTGGTGCCAGCCATAATGTGACCTATTTCTGTTTCCTCTAAACAGCAAGTGGAGCAGGTTCTTTGCCCTACTCTCCCTGCTGAGGGAGTCACTGAGAAATGCTGTCCTACATGATTGGTCTCCCAATCTCCTTCATGCTTATCCCTCACTTCCTTTGATCCCCAAATTTCTACAGAAAGCATCCTGGTTGAACATCAGAGTCATCCTCATTGCACCTTACTGGCCTCGACAAATTTGGTTCCCCTTCCTTTGGCCTCATATAATCTACCCTCCATGGAGTCTGGATCCAATTCCAGACATTCTGTCTTACCTGATATGTATGATTCACCTGAATATCTCAAACCTAATACACTACAAGGTTTCTCCACTTCCATTAAGAGCCAGACAACAAATGCTCTCCTCTCCTGTTCGTCATATACTTTTGTCCTCACACAAAGCTTCTACAAGGAAACTTTACAGAAGTAAATGGAAGAGATTTGTCTTTTGAGCACAGCAGAAACATACTGACCCTCTTACAGAACCAGTGCATACTGTCCTTGAAATGTAAGCATTGATTTTCAACAAAGGAGCCAGTTCCTCAACTATCAGAGTACAACTAGCTGATATTTCTAATTTTCATGTTGGGATTGAAAACTCCTCCTTGGCTTCATCTAAACTTTGTAAAACCTTTTTGAGAGGTACCCTTCTTTTGAGACCCCCTTATAAAGATCCAACTCCACCATGAGATTTAAATTTGGTATTACAATCATTAATTCATTCACCTTTCAAACCAGCAACTAAATGTAGTTGAAATTTCTAACCTGAAAAACTATATTTTTGGTGTCCATCACTTCTTCTAGAAGACTGTCAGAACTTCAAACACTGTCTTGTAAACCTCCTTACTTCGTATTTCATAAGGATAGAGTGGCTTTACAAACCAATTCTCCCTTCTTTTCTTCCTAAGGTGGTATCAGAATCAAACATCAACCAATCTATTTTAGAAACAAAGGCAAATATATGTTACACTTACTGGACGTTCACAGACAATTATGTTTTTACTTACATAGAACAAAAATTTTAGAAAAACAGACCACTTGTTTGTTTCATTTGTGGATTCCAAATTGGGCAAGCCAGTCACAAAGGTAACTTTAGCCAAGTTGCTTCCAGATTGTATATCATTTGTCTATAATGAATTAGGCCTTTCTTTACCAAAACCATTGAGGGCTCATTCAACCAGGTCCATGGCTACAACTTCAGTATTCTTTTCCAGAGCATCCATGGACAATATGTGTGCGGCTGCTACTTGGGCTAATCCTCATACCTTTATTACTCATTACAAATTGGATCTGGTGTCTAGGGGCAGAGCAGCAATTGGCCCAACTGTGCTCAGGAATGTACTTCCCTAGAATCCTCCCAGGATTTTAGGTCGCTGGGGACTCTGTCCCAGTTGTTGAGGAATGAATGAAAATTAACATCAGATAAAGAAGTTATGTACTCACCATAACATTCCATCTGTGTTGTCCATTTTCTTTCTTCCCCACCTTTTCTCCCACCAACCTCCTACCTTTTGAACTAATGACTTCTGGAAGAACAATACTTTATAAGGGAACCATTGTTCCTTATGTTGAGCTCTAAATATGGATTTTTGTTAATATGTTGCTAATATTTTCCTTTTACACAATGAGCCAGCAAACAAGATCTGAAGTATGTTGGGGATAGAGCATTATGGCTAGGGGAAGAGCTTGAGAGTTTGTTGGTAGCCACGAGCTGAAAATAACAGCTAAGTTGGGTTTAATGCATGGATTCAAACCCAGTTGTTGAGGAAGAATGAAAACGGACAACACGGATGGAATATTATGGTGAGTACATAACTTCTTTTTTTAGTCGCTGCTGCAATTTCCCTGACAAGCAGCCTGCTGCCCACAAAAAAGCAAGATGGACTATCTAAAGTGCCTCATCATACCTCTCAACCTCTTAGAGCAAGAAATCTGGACAAAGCCATAAATAAAAGTGGGACAAAGGCCCAAAAATAGGAACAATTTTTAAATAATGCTCTTGCAAACTTAGAAAGTTGATAGAATAACAAGGTTTGCGTTAGCATGAATTTTCTGAAAGGTATGAAGTCTGAAACTAATATGTCTGTCATTATTTCCTAACTTCAGTCTTTAATGATTTACCACTAATTTGCCAGAAAACCACAATTTTATGAAAAACGAACCAAAAATATGAGGCCAAAATCTGGACATCCTGTGAAAATCTGTACATTTGAGAGGTATGTTCCCCACCCTTTTAAATTTTTATACTGTCATATATGTTCTGATCCAGCAACTATTGCTAAGCATTTGGTTACCATGAATACCTCTCTTTCAGAGAAGGATGGGAAGGCTTTTAATAGATGTGGGAAAAAGTGTATTCTTTGCAGCATTTGTTTTGAAGATTCTCAAACATCATATGTTGAAGTTCATGTTTGCCTCTTTTGAGAAAATGTAAAATATTTTGCCTTATCTTTCTTCTTGTGAGCAGAAATCTGCTTTGTGTATTTTGGTTTCTTCTGTGTCTCAAGTGACTACACACTGTCTGAAATATGTGCGTGACTCTGCCGATGCCATTCCTGGGCTGCTGCTACTGGAACTGTTGTGAAAAGGTTTGTTTGGTTGTTTTCTTAAAACTTTCCAAAAGATGTCAAAAATGAAATTTTGAATTCTTCCTTGGAGAGCCAGTTAATTTTTGGGCCTTCTACTGAGAGAGCAAACCTGATTCATTGGATCTCGCAGATTTAATCCCTCTTTCTCCAAGTTTGCCAAGAGATTCAAGGCTTCCTTTACGGTTTGCTTTAAAAATCAAAATGAACAGTCTCAGCAATATATGGCATGCAAATGTTTAAAAAACAATTGCAGGGAGGTTCCAAAAATAAAACAAGAACCCCCTCCCCAGAATAAGGACTTTCAACCTCCCGATGTGGCGGTCTCTTAATTTTTCCAGAAAGTCTGAACCTCCATTTCTCTCCTTGACCACAGATAGTTTTAGACAGATGGGTTCTGAGAGTAACCTTCTAAGGTTATAGATGGCAGTGTGAGTCTTTCTCTCCTTTTATGGGGAATCCTTACTCACCCACCAAACCATACCCTTCTTTTCCCTCTGTTATTCAGCACGTGCTTGCTCAAAGGATAGTAGGAGCTCTCCCTTTTGTCAATTAGGGGAAAGGTTTTATTCCAGGATGTTCCTGGTGCCAAAAAGACAAGATTCTTGGAGACCAGTTCTGGACCTTTCCTTTCTGAATCTCTTTGCGATACTACCCAAGTTCAAAATGCTGTCTATTATTCCTCATTTGAGTTTTCTAGTGACCTTAGATTTAAAAGATGCATATCATCACACTCTTATAGATCCAGATTTCAGATTTTTTTTCTGCCTGAATAACATTATCAGTTCTCTGCATCTTTTATCTTCTGCTCCAAGGGTATGCACAAAGTGTATATCTCTAGCTCCCGTGATAGTCTACTGCAGACTGCAATGTATTCATATCTTTCCTTTTTTAGATGATTTGCTTATATCTGAAGAGTCTTTTTCAAAGTGTCAGGAATCTTTCACTTGGGTAAGGGATCTCTTACACAGGCTGGGATTCCAAGAGAACTTGCAGAAGTCTAGTTTGACTCCTTCTCAGGGGATTATTTTCCTGGGGTATCTTCTGGACACCTCAGTTCAAAGAGCTTTTCTTCCAAAGAAAAAAAATATATATGTATTTAGATCTGTTCCTGTGTTTTACACTTTTACTAGTGCCTCAGCAAGGAAATCCTCAGGATTCTGGGTCTAATGGCATCTATGATACTTCTTGGAAAACTCCTGGTTTAATTTCTCCAAGTCTTTTGGGTTTGTAATACCATGATGGGAATGGACTCCATTCCTAAGTCAAAGTATAATTAAAATTAATGAAATTAGCATTATTTAAATCTTTGATGTTAGCTAAAAGAGATCTTCGCAGCACCCTCAATGTGCCCAAAACTGACTCCTCCTGCATTTCATATGGAGTTATGTATTGGTAGCATATCTAAATATGACTGTAACTTATTTTATATGAGACCCAGTTTTTCTACTACTATTTCAACTGTCTAGGTATCCCTCTTCCATGTTGCACTCATATCTACCTGTAAATTCTGGTATTTTATGACTTTCTGTTTCTCTGTACTCAGGACACTGTAATCGCTGAGTGTAGTAATTTCAATGATCAATGCTACTTTTGTCTTCTTTTTCTGGACTACTATATCTGGTTTTCTCATATCTATTTTTGAACTGTTGGTAATGGGTGATCCCATGTGATATAAATGGGTCTATATCAATTTGTTGAAGTTTCACTTATGTGAACCTTTTTTCAGCGACCCAAAACCACCAAACGTTCAGTTCTGCAAATGTTCACATTGAAAAAATATGTCAGCAGGGAAAGGAAGAACTTGTTCAACACTATATTGGAGCACACTGCAGTATGTCAAACCCATCCAAGTGGGGAGCTGTGCCCCCAAGCCCCCCACCCCCCCAACTCCAAGATCATACTACAGTGGAGAAAAGGGCAAATTTGTGCTGTTGGCCAACTGCTTCCTTTCCCTTCTTAAATCTTTTGCCAATGTGAATGTTTGCGGAACTGAACTTTTGGTGCTTTTGGGTCAATGAAAAAAAGTTTGTGGAAGTGAACCTTTGAGAAACTGATATAGTCCTAATATAAACTTCATCATTTTTTATAATGCATTGTGGCTCATATTTCTAGTGCTTCTCAACTACTTTAATGTTGTATTGTTTGCATAATCCCCAATACAACAGTTTTGCTGCATTATTATACATTTTGGTATACAGGGCCTCTACCCTTATTGTATCACACTCAGCAACAAGATGTGCGACTGCTTCCAGTTCTGTTTTTATAAAACCTGCATTTGTCTGTTTCTCTGACATGTTCAATGGACTTTCTAAACAAACGTGTACATTGTCCACTATCCTGGGCCACCAATTTTAACCTTTTGTCTTTTGGTTTAAATTCACCTCTCCTTAACCATTCCTGCATCAGATCCTGAATAGCATGAGATTGTTCCAGGAGTTTTCTGAATTTGCAACTATATTTATGCCTTGACCACATTTCTTGCCTTCTCATCTGATCCTTCACCTCAGCTTTGTCCGGCTAAGAACTAGCTGTATTCAACTGGACATATAAGAGAATTTAAGTACCTTTATCTGCAGTTTTTTTTCAAAAAATACAGTATTTAAATTGATTTTAACTGTGTTGCAGGAATATTAACTGAACTGGAAATTAGTCAGTGTTTGCTGAATTTTGTTATTTGCTAGTAATTACAAGTGTGGGGTAGCCACATTCTTTGACTTCCTGTCCTTGCCTATTTAAGTGGTACAGTGTGAAATATTTTCTGCTTAAAAACCTCAGCTTTGGCCGCCTAAGAACTAGCTGTATTCAACTGGACATATAAGAGAATTTAAGTACCTTTATCTGCACTTTTTTTTTTCCAAAAATACAGTATTTAAATTGATTTTAACTGTGTTGCAGGAATATTAACTGAACTGGAAGTTAGTCAGTGTTTGCTGAATTTTGTTATTTGCTAGTAATTATAGGTGTGGGGGTAGCCACATTCTTTGATTTCCTGTCCTTGCCTATTTATGTGGTACAGTGTGAAATATTTTCTGCTTAAAAACCTCAGCTTTGGCTGGCTAAGAACTAGCTGTATTCAACTGGATGTATAAGAGAATTTAAGCACCTTTATCTGCACTTTTTTTCCCCAAAAATACAGTATTTAAATTGATTTTAACTGTGTTGCAGGAATATTAACTGAACTGGAAGTTAGTCAGTGTTTGCTGAATTTTGTTATTTGCTAGTAATTACAGGTGTGGGGGTAGCCACATTCTTTGATTTCCTGTCCTTGCCTATTTAAGTGGTACAGTGTGAAATATTTTCTGCTTAAAAACCTCAGCTTTGGCCGGCTAAGAATTAGCTGTATTAAACTGGACGTATAAGAGAATTTAAGTACCTTTATCTGCACTTTATTTTTCAAAAAATACAGTATTTAAATTGATTTTAACTGTGTTGCAGGAATATTAACTGAACTGGAAGTTTTGACTCTGCTCTTCAGTTAGTCACACCCACCCACCCTCCCTGTTTTTGTTTTGGTGTTAATCTTAGTGGCCTGGAAACTGCCCGCCCCTCTTGTAAATTTGTGTTTGGGTACTCCTTCTGGGCCCATCTCATTTGCTTACTCAACTGAGTGCAGTGAGATCATATTCTGATTTCAGGCGCTCCTACTGTGTACAAAGAGAGCATCTGGGAAAAAGAAAAAAAAATTTAAGCTTGTTTCCTGCCTTTCCAATTAAGTGGTGTAGACTATTTGTAGGCTTCTGAGCCCCCAAGCCCTTCTGTGTTGGAGGGAAGCCTTCTAGCTTAGTTTTTTTTTCTTATAACTAGCCAGTTTTCTAGTTTCAGCACTCAAATCTGTTTCTTTGATCTCAGCACTTGTTCAGAAAAAAAAAATGTCATCTGCTTTTACTGTACTTTTGTTTCTACCTACTTTATTTTACTTTTGCATCATCTTAAAAGTACTCAATTGTATTTATTACTGCTTGGTGTAACTCATTCTAAGCCTTTTGGTTTAAACACTTGGGCTTCGGACCAGTTGTTTTGCACTGAGAGGGTTTGTGGTCTGCACTGTAGTGGCAGAAAGGGTAGCTTACATCCTTCTAGGTTGGGAACTGCTGATTGAGGGCTCAGTGTCTGTTATTCTAAAAGTGTATTAATTCTGGTTTAAGCACTTGGGCTTTCAGGCCAGTTATTTTACATTTAAGAGGGTTCGTGGTCTGCACTCTTGTGGGAGGAGAGGCTGGACTCTGCCCTTCTGAGCTGGGAATTTCTGGTTAAAGGCTTATAGTGCATGCATATCTGAACTGCTTCTTACTGAAGTTGGTGCACCTTGTTTGCTGTGGCATAGACTGGATTCGGGCCTGCTGGATCTAGCTTTGTTTGTGTAACTTGAGCACTAATCCAGGCATTCTCTAAAGTATTCAATTGTATTTATTACTGCTTGGTAGTAACTTGATTAAAGTGTAGCTATCATTCAAAGTCTTTTGGATTAAGCACTTGGGCTTCAGACCAGTTGTTTTACATTAGGAAGGTTTGTGGCATGCACTGTGGTGGCAGGACAGGTAGCTTTCATCCTTCTATGTTGGGAACTGCTGATTGAGAGCCCAGTGTCTGTTATTCTTAAAGTGCATTAGTTCTGGTTTAGGCACTTGGGCTTCAGGCCAGTTATTTTACATTAAGAAGGTTCGTGGTCTGCACTCTTGTGGGAGAAGAGGCTGGACTCTGCCCTTCTGAGCTGGGAATTTCTGGTTAAAGGTTTATAGTGCCTGAATATTTGAACTCTATCTTACTGAAATCGGTACACCTTGTTTGCTGTAGCATAGACTAGATCCAGGCCTGTTGAATCTAGCTTTGTTTATATGCTTGTTGTTTGTTTGCTTGTTATTTCCCTGGAACGCTAATTCCACCTAATACGCGGCTTTTCAGCGCTTCTGTGGATTACTAGTGATATCTGCATTGCTTACTGTACTTATTTCTTTGTTTCACTTGAAAGAAAGTTACTGTTTGTCATTTTTGCATTTAAGTTACCTGTAACACATTGCACTTAAGTTACCTGGCACTTGCTCACTAAAGCAATTATATAAGTCAGCACTAAAAATTAAAAGCACTACACTCTCACTCCCCACTGGCCCTTGTTTTCAATTATAAAGGAATTCCCAATATTATTCTAGCATGTCCAAAGGTCAGTTGTCAATCTCCTCTCCGGTCCAGCTGGTAAATCTGGGAATCTTGAGGCAATGTTACAACTGCCTCATGTACACGGACAACCCTCTCCTCCTCCCAACAAATTCCAACACATGTGAGAGATGCAACCATATAGCCAAACTGAAGGCTAAGCTCTCTCAACTCAGTACTGGCATAACCAGTCAGGAGGAGAAGGAAACCACACTCACTACAATTCCAGTCTCACATAGACCTACCACAACAGCAAACCAAACACATAATCACACAAAAACATACTCGGAGGCTCTAAATAAAGATCTGCCTAAGCAGCAGAGACCTCCAAAGCAGACACCCAAGCAACCGCTACCCCAAAACAAAACACTTGCAACACATATCTCACAAATCCAGTGTGCCGAACAGTCACAGCCCTTAAAACTAAATAACACACCTGATACACTTGTAATAGGTGACTCTATCGTCAGGCACACTGACGTCCCGCTCACCAGGCTGAACAAGGAGAGGGTCACGGTGAGCAGCCTGTCGGGCGCTTGGATCTGCCACTTAACACAAGCACTCAGGTCACTCCAAGGCAAGTACAAATATGACTCAGTCATTGTCCATGCTGGTGTGAATGACCTGAGACGTACCTCCCTGGACTACATGAAAAGAGACATAGAGGAGCTCTCTGAGCATGTAGCCTAGGCCGGTATGACCCTGACCTTGAGTAGCATCTTACCCTCACCAAGAATGATGCCACAATATGAAGACAAGATGATCTATTTCAACAATTGGCTTAAGTACTGGTGTCATTCAAAGGGGATCCAATGCCTGTCAGCTTGGGATGATATGCTTGACAAGCCACGATGCTTCGCTAGGGATGGCTTGCACCTGTCACCCCTGGGCTTTTGGATATTGGCAAAGGCTCTTGCTACCCCCATAGTGCCTTTTTTAGGCAAGACTCAAAAGCCAACCCACCTCCATAGGTATCACAAGGGTTAAGAAAGTAATGCTACTCAACGCCAGAAGTCTAAACCTCAAGATGCACACACTCGAAACTCTCCTTAGCATGGAGAACATCAATATCTGTGCAGTAACAGAAACCTGGTTCAGGGCTCCCGAGAGCACCCCAGCACTACCAGGTTATACCTCATACCATGCTTTTCGGCCCCAAAACTTGGACCGAACCACAAAAGGAGGGGGAGTATTGATATTCATCAAAGATACCCACACCTCCAGGTTGGTGGCACAGCACGAAGCATCAGAGACTATCCATGTGCAACTAACAGTGAGTAAAACTGCCTTCCAGTTTATAGCCTGCTACAGACCACCCTCCCAAACCCAGGAACCCCACTCGGCCTTCCTGAGAACACTGGAAAATATGAAGGTCTCTCCAGACACCATTATATTGGGCGACTTCAACTACCCAAACATAGACTGGGAGCATTACTCTAGCTCCAACACCCTAGCCCAAAGGTTCCTAGAATTTATAAACTCAAATGCTATGGAACAACTTGTTACCACTCCCACAAGAGGGGAAAACATACTGGACCTGATCATCACCAACATGGGGACTCTATGCTCCAGACCAGAAGTGTATCCCTCACTGGTAAGATCAGACCATAAACTAATCTCACTGGATATTCACATCCCAACCCCACCCCCTGCCCAGAAAACCACAGTGAAAAACTTCTCTAAAGCAAATTTCACACTCCTCAAAACCGAGGTGGAATCCTTCAAAGTCCCCGGGCCTGTGGAAAATACGGCCCGGACCGCAGAATCCTTTATAAACGCATTCTATGAACACCTTCAGGAATGCATGGATCATGCGATCCCAAATAAAACCAAGACCCAACCCTCCAAAGGCAGACGTCCTGTCTGGTGGACCCCAGCCATAAACAAACTATACAATAGAAGGAGGAAGCTACTAAATGATAGAGCAAAATCCCAAAAGGGAAGGCATCACTGATCAGTATTAGCAAAAACTATGGGCACTCATAAAATTGTCTAAGGCCAGCTTGAGAGAAAAATTGCACAGGACACTAAGGATAATCACAAGGCTTTCTTTAGTTATGTTAGGAACCTGGGTGGTAATTCCCAGATATGCTCAGAACTAGTCCAAAATGACAAAAAATACACCAAACCCACAGACATTGCCAACATCCTAGCTGACAGGTTCAGCGCAAACTCCGCCCCCGGACCCCACCAAAAGGGCAAATATCTATCCCAGCAGAGTGCTGCCCCCCTGACATCTCAGATGCTCAGGTAAGAGCCGCCCTCTCCAAAGCAAAAAACACAGCATCAATGGGACCAGACGGTGTCCCGGGCTGCGTCCTACATGAACTCCAAGAAGAGCTAAACGCTAAACCCAAACATAAAACTACTGTTCAGTCTCAGCCTTACTACAGGATATGTGCCCAAAGAGTGGCGTACAGCAACAGTGGTCCCTCTCCATAAAGGTGGTGCCTCAACGGATCCTGGAAACTATCGCCCCATAAGTCTGACTAGCTTGGTCTGCAAAGCTATGGAAAGGATCATCATGGACCTCATAAATAAAGATATTGGGGACCTACAGACAATGGATCCTACCCAGTTCGGCTTTGTTAAGGGCAGATCCTGCCTCTTAAACCTGGTTGATTTCTTTGAAACAGTCACCAAGGCCATTGACGAGGGGAAGGTGGTCCACACAGCCTACCTGGACCTCGCAAAAGCCTTCGATACAATACCCCACTCTGGCATTATAGATAAGCTCACCAGCTTAAATATAACCCCCTATGTCACTAGATGGACTGCAAACTGGCTCAAGGACAGAACCCACATGGTTAGAATTGCTGGAGCCATGTCAGACTCCCAGCCAGTTACAAGTGGTGTCCCACAAGGCTCAGTCCTGGGACCTCTCTTGTTCGGTATATATTTCTCGGAGGTACAGGCCAACACGGAAGGACTGTGGCTGACCAAGTTCGCAGATGACTGCAAACTGGGCACCATAATCGACTCTCCAGCCGACACAAGCATCCTCCAAAAGGGCCTCATAGAAACAGACAACTGGTGCAAGAGCCATGGACTCAAGCTAAATGCCAAATAGTGTATAGTCATCCCCTTTGGCAAAAACAAAGTGCCCACAAATTACCACATAGGTGGTAATCCATTAAGTACAGAAGAAGTAATTAGGGACCTGGGACCCAAGTTGATAGCAATCTCTCATTTGACAACCACGTGGCCAAAGTTGTTAGAAAAACATTTTATATAGCCCACCTAATCATGAAGGGATTCACATCTAGATCAGGGGAGGTCATCGTGCCTCTTTACTCATCCCTCATCAGGCCCATAATTGAGTACAATGCCCCTTTTGGGATGTACCTTACCAGACACCTGCAGCAACTGGAAAGACCCCAAAAGTACCTCACCAAGAGGATCAAAGGGCTCAAAGAGATGCCATATGCTGCCCGGTTAAAGAAACTCCAGCTCTACTCAGTGGCATACTGCCTGTTCAGAGGCGATCTTTGCCTGACGTATAAAGCCATGTCCAACCCGGAATTAATAGACATGCTGCACCGCAGAAAATCCAAATCCCATCGAGCTACGTACTCTAGAGTCTTGAACCTCAGCACTGAAATAAATAGGACATGCTGGATGGACAGATTCATAACCCAGAGGCTCCCTTCACTCTGGAATAAAATCCCAGTCCAGGTTAGGCAGAGTCCTTCATTGACTCTCTTCAAGAGGAATCTTGATGAGTGGATGGGAGATCGTAGGTTTACCCCGGGTATCACTTCTGTGGCACTGTTAGACAGAGGCACAGTATACTAACCTCGAAAAACGGCATAGCAAAATAAATTTAAAATGGGTGGTGAAAGCCAAACACATTCTGGCTAGGCTTATAAATGCCCTAGGGCAGATAGCCTAGTATGAACCTATGAACCTTATATTCTTTCTTTTGTGTTTTGGCACATTCAATTGCAGCCTGATTATTTTCTGCCTCTGGTTTGATTTACATTCCCACTTGACATTGATATGCTTCTGCTAAACTAAGCAAGGAAGTCATTTTTGACTTGTTCTCCTCATGCTTTAAAACTTTTACTATGTCTGGATCTTGTGAAGTCAGCAGAAATGTATACAGTCCTATGATTACAGATCTATAGATGTAATCAGTTTTGAGGAGGCCCATACCTCCTTCAGAACCGGGAATATATAATCTTGGTGTACACTGATTCTATATTTGAAAAGCATGAAATACCAATACTTTTTGGTGACAGTCAGTCACCCCAAAACTGTAAGTTAGAACAGGAACAGCAAATTGGTTTATAACTTGGACTTTGCTCCAAGATGTCAGGGCTGTTTTCAGTATTTTAGTCTTCTAAAATATTCCTTACTAAGTTTTATTCACATTTGTGCATGTTTTATTGTCGATCCTTCATAAATTCCCAAATATTTATATACTCCCTCCTGCTCAAGTTCTTTTGTCACACTCCTGTCCTTGGCTGATATTTTCTTGATTCTGCAGCTTTCCTGCTTTAAAGGTTGCTTTTGCAATCAAGACCAAATGACTTTCTTATATCATCTGAGAAAGTTTTGATCAGTTGCAGTTGTGCTTTCAGTTCCTCATCTGATGAACTATACAGTTTTAAATCATGCACAAAAAGAGGATGAGTAGTCTTTATATGTTGTTGTTTTCTGGGAGCCAAATTGTAACCATGACCTAATGTGTTAAGGATCAGCTTAATGGAGTAAGGGCAAGATAAAAGAGCAGCTGTGACAAAGAGTCACCCTGTAAAATCTCTACTTTAAATTTGTATCCCTGTGATAATAATTTGTCCTTTACCATGGCTTATCTGCAGAGTGATTTGCCACTGTTTCATGGTCACTGTAATGTAATTGATTAGTGTAGAGTGTATCTTATACATTTGTAAGCACTCCTTTATCCATGAATGTGAGATACTATCACATGCTTTTTTGTAGTCTATTCATCCCACATGTAGAGTATTCCCCTTTTTATAGTTTTCCATTATGTCTTTATTTAACCACACATGATCCTTTGTTCCATATGTTTTATTACCCTTTTGTTCTATTGCCATGATTGAGTTTTCTTCTAAATGACTATAACCGCTACTGGCATCATTTTCAGTATGGTACGTTATTGGTCTATAGATTTTAGGATCGCTTGTAGGCTCCCTCTTAAGGAGGGGTATCATTTTTCCTATAGTTAACCAGGTTGGTGTCTGTTCAGAATGCACATATAAATAGTTCTTACTCAGGGCTAAATCATTGCCTAAAGATGTTTTTTTTAAATAAGAAACATCTTTATTAAATCATCGCGTGTGACAGACAATCATACATTTATATAAATGCAAACAAACCATGTTGACATAACTGTAGTTGTAAGCATTATATGTCACTTATAATCTATCCAGTCATTGTCAAGCAAACATTACCAAGCTCATTCAAATCCTGCCTTTTTTTAAATCTCATTCCTCCTCTGCATGTATTGTTCCAGTTCCCATTTTTTCCTATAAAGTTGGTACTGCATCTGGTCCTAGGGTTTTCAAGTTAGGAACCTTTCTTAAATGTGTTTCATTTTCTCTGGCCGTTACTTCATCCCATTTCATGTCCTGTACATTTGAACTTCTTATTCTTTCTTTTACTTCTTCTGTACATTGTGTCTATTTCTTCTTTTCTGGTGATATTTCTATTCCTTTTGCCTTGCTTCCCAATTCTCTATAAAATTTTTTTGGGTCATCAATGAATTGCTTATTTTGTACTTTTCCTTTATATTTATATGCATGTCTTCCAAGTTTTTTTCTGCCTGTGCTGATATCTTTAGTTTGTTATTTGCAATAATGTACAATAGATCCTGGCTGTTCTGATACTGCACGTTACTTTTATCATGTCGACCTTTCTAAGTATTTTTGTTGATCTGTACCCTCTTCTGTACTATTCTAACAGTGACACTTCTTGTCGTAATTTCTTTATAATTTTCTGTATTCAATACTTCCATGACGGCATTTGATTTCTTCCCTTCCTTTCCCTTATTGCCCTGAATTTTTGTGGTAAGACTTCATCTATTTATTTAGCTGCACCGTAATATATATTATTTACTTCTGTTATATCACATGAATTTCTGTTAATAGTCTTGATTACTGTGCTCATTTGTTTTAACGAACTTCTAACATTTTGGGTCTTATTCACTTTCTGTAATCTATTTCTTTCATTGATCTTAATATGTCTATCCATCTATATTAAATCAAACAACTCTTCCCTTAGATCATTTTCTTCTAAACTAAAGGTGCATTCTTTGTTCTCCATTTCCTACAGGCATTCTACAGAATGTTCCAGAGTATCTTTCTGTGTCACATTCTCTTCAGCTTCATCCTGTGTCACCCGTTACTCTTTCATATGGGAACTCACTGGCCTATCACTCCACAACACTAACTGCGTCAGATGTGTCAGAGATTCCACCATTTCCTGCTCCTTCCCTTGCTGTACAACTCCAGCTGAACTTTTGTTCTGGTTTACTACTGTAGGCTCCTAAGTATCTTCAATTGGTGACTGACCAGATGCTTCTTTGTTTCACTGCTTCTCCTAAATTTGTGGACTCATTGTTCTATCATGCTGTGATGTTACCAGAGTTAGATTTGTGACACTAAATTCTTCACTTCACAGGTAATCTATAACTTCAGTTTCTATTTCTTTAACTTTTCCATTACTAATCCTCTCTTCTGCTACACCCTTTGTTTTCTTATTTTTTGTATTGTAAAAGTTTCCATATCCGGATGTCTTAGTCTATTTCTCTACAAATATCTTTGGTGCTGCTTTTTTGTATTGATTAGTTTTGCTTTCTCCTTTGGGTAAATATTGCACCATATTAAACCTCTTTTTCTTTCCAATGTCCATCTTTCTTCTTCAGATGTCTCCTGTTCCTCATGTTTTCCCTTGCTTGGGGACTCATTGTTCCATCATGCTGTAACATAACCTGTGTTAGACTTTCTACACTAAAGCCTTCACTTCACAGGTATTCCGTAACTTCAGCTTCTATTTGTTTAGCTTTTACTTTACTAATATTCTGTTCTACATTCCCCCTTTGTGATCTTATTTTTTCCTTGTGAAATGTTCCATATCTGAATGCCTTTGTCTGTATTTCTCTTAAAATATCTTTGGGACTGCTTTTTTGTATTTATTAGTTTGGCTTTCAATTTTGCATCCACTTGAGAAGAATTCAGTGATACCTGAAATCATTATGGTCCCAGCATCAACATTCCATGACATTTCGGTTTCCAGTTCTAGGGAGATTTTGTGGTGGACACACCAAATTTCTCAGAATCTGGGCCTCCCACTCTACCATCCTGCACCATCACAGTCAGTCACAATTGACATCCCAGACTTTGTGTGAGGAGCAGTGTTTATGGGAATAATCGTGCAGGGTCTTTGGAATAAAAAAAGACAGACCAAAACACATGCATATAAAAGAGATGTTATCTCTAATAAATGCTCTCAACTCTCAAGTATCTTTGGTCCCGAGGACCTCTACAAGGGTTTACATACAACATCACAGTGATGAGGTACTTAAACAAACGAGGGGGATTCAGATCATACACTCTGTGTAGACTAGCCCTGGTAGCTTGGGATATTGCTTTTCCCCAAAATCTCACTGTATAGACATCTAGCATACTATTTTAGGTTCATAGGTTGGTACTAGGCTATCGGCCCTAGGGCCTATATAATCCTAGCCATAACAATTCCCTGGCTATTTATTCCCACAATATTTACTTCCCTGGACCCCTGTCTAGCAGGGCGACTGACTTGATCCCTGGGGTGAATTTCCTTTCTCCCATCCAATCATCAATGTTCCTTTTGAAGAGGGCCAAAGAGGTGCTCTGCTTGACATGTGTGGGCAGTCTATTCCAGAGTCTGGGGAGTCTCTGGGTCAGGAACCTATCCCTGCAGCATGTTTTGTTTACTGTGATGACAAGGTTTAGATCCCTGGAGCGTGTGGCTCTGAGGGATTGGCATTTCTTTAAGTGTAGCATGTCCAGTAGCTCTGGGTTTGACATGGCCTTGTATGTTAAGCAGAGATTGCCTCTGAGTAGACGATATGCGACAGAGTATAGCTGGAGATTTTTAAGGTGGTCAGCATAGGGCATCTGCTTTAGGCCCGTGATTCTTTTAGTGAGGTATTTCTGCGGCCTTTTCAGTTATTACAGATGTCTTGAGAGCTACATACCAAATGAGGCGTTGTATTCTATAATGGGTCTAATGAGGGATGAGTACAGTGGGACAATGACCTCCTTTTTTCTGGATGAAAAGCCCTTAGTGATGAGGTGTGCCACATAGAAGGATTTCCTGACTGTTGTGGCGATGTGGTTATCGAATGTGAGACCACTGTCCACCTATGTCCCTAGTCTCTTATCACACTTTCGGTGTTTAGTGTACTGCCACCTATGTGGTAATTCACGGGTACATGTTTTTTCCCAAAGGGGATAACTATACATTTCTTGGCATTGAGCTTGAGCCCATGGCTCTGGCACCAAGCATCTGTTTCTGTAAGGCCCTTTTGTAGAGTATCCACATCATTTGGGGATTCAATAATGGCTCTCTGTTTGCAGTCATCTGTGAACTTTGTTAGCCAGAGTCCCTTAGTGTTGGCCTATACTACAGAGAAGTAGATGCCAAACAACATCGGTCCCAGGACTAAACCTTGAGGTACTCCACTTGTCACTTGGCTGGAGGTAGATTTGAAGTTGACTACTTTTACAGTGTGGGTTCTGTCAGTAAGCCAGTTGGCAACCCATTGAGTCATGTAAGGATTAATGCCCAGCTTAGTAAGTCTATCTATGATTCTAGAGTGGGGGATAGTGTCAAAGGCCTTGGTGAGGTCCTGATAGGCTGTGTGGACCGCCTTACCTTCATCCACGGCTCTGGAGACTGATTTGAAGAAGTCAGTCAGGTTCAGGAGACAAGATCGGCCCTTCACGAACCCAAACTGGGTGGGGTCCAGTGTTTGAAGGTTGCCAGTGTCTTTGTTTATAAGTTCCATGATAATATGTTCCATGGGCTTGCAGATCAGGCTCATGAGACTGATGGGGCAGTAGTTCCCGGGATCCAAGGAGAAATCCCCTTGTGGAGTGGGATAACTGTAGCTGTGTGCCACTCAGTGGGCACGAAGCCTGAGGTGAGGCTATGATTAAACATGGCACTTAGGTGAAGTGCCAGTTCATTTTGTAGTTCATGTAATACACAGCCCGGGATGTCATCTGGTCCCATGGATGCTGTATTCTTAGCTTTGGAGAGTGCGTTGTTTACCTGTGTGGCTATTACTGGAATCTGGCAATCTTCTGGTATTGAGATGGGCCGTTTAGGGGGTGAGGGGGGGGAGAAGTTGGCACTGAATTGATTTGCCAGGATATTGTCAATATCCTTGGGATCAGTATAGTTAATGCCATTCTGTTGTAGCTCAGAGCAGATCTGAGCATTGCCATTTAGATTCTTGACATAGTTATAGAATGCCTTGTGGTTGTCTTTGGAATATTTGGCAATTTTATATTCATAATTAGCTTTGGAGGATTTTATGAGGGATCTCAGCTTCTTACTGAGGCTGGTAAGGGAGTTTTTTGCATCCTGGGATTTTCCTCTTTTCTGCAACAGTTTCTTCCGTTTGTTGCAAAGTTTGTTTATGGCAGGGGACCACGAGATCAACTTCCTTTTTTTGGAGGAGAGCATCTTGGTTCTATTTGGGATGGTACAATTCATGCATGAGTGGATGTGCTCATACAGTGCCTTAGTGTAGACTTTAGCAATCGAACTTTCAGTTCCCTTCTGCATGGGTGTCATAAAGTTTGTCACTTCTGACTTGAGTAGCATGAAGTTGGCTTTTGAGAAGTTTTTTTATGGAGGTTTCCTTACTGGGGGGTGGGGGTGGGATGTGGATGTTAAGGTTGATTAGCGTATGGTCAGACCTGACCAACGAGGGGGTGACCATAGGTGTGGAGCATTGATTTCCCATGTTGGTAATGACCAGGTCTAGGATATTGGAGCCCCTGGTGGGACTATGGATTAGTTGAACTGTTGAGCAAAAGGTGTTGGTAAGGTGTTGTTGCAAGGTGTTAGTTTTCCCAGTTAATGGCAGTTAATGCGGCAGCAGTTAAAATCACCAGTATTACTGTATTTGGTTGTATCTTAATATTTTCCAGTATGTTTAGACTGTGTTGGTGGGTGTGGGGGGATCTGTGAGCTGTAGTGTATAGTCTTGGATTACAGTCTTACCTAGTTTTACCTGCCTGGAGAATTTCAGATGCATTGTGCATTGTGCAATTAGCCTGGTGGTGTGAATGGTATCCTTGGTGAATATATGGACCCTTCACCTTTTTCCAGTGTTGGTCCTGGTGGTGGCTGAAAAAGTGTGGTAAGAGTTGTAGCCTGGTATTGCAGGGGTGCTCTCTGGAGCCTTGAACCAGGTCTCAGTTACTGCACAGATATCAATGTTCTCCATTTTTAGGAGTGCCTCAAGAGAGTGCATTTTGAGGTTTAGACTTCTAGCACTGAGTAGCATTACCTTCAGAATTTGCATGCTTGTACCTGTTACGGTGGTGGTTTTGTCCTTTGAACTTTGCCTAAAAAAGGCACTATAGGGGTGGCAATAGCCTTAGCCAGTATGCCTCTAATGAGTGTATGAGCTTGGTATGTATAAAATCCTTACAAGTCTGGATGTCCAGCCAATTGCAATTTTGCAAACTATATCTGTTGATCAAATAGTCAGCAGAACTTATTTTATTAGTTGAGAGAAATTGATTTCAATATAATAGGTCACCCTTCTTCAGTTCTAACATTTTCTGAGTATTAAAAGATATCAAACATTCATTTGTGTAAGCAATAGAAAACATAATTATTAATAAATGTTTTATCAATTGATTAGAAAACATAAGCTTTTTAAACAACAACAATATTTGGTTTATAAGAGGTATGAGAACAAGTTTTTTTTTTTTTTTGGGGGGGGGGGCTTTATTTCTGCCAGTGATTAGGGAACATCTTATAAATGTAATCACATCAACAGAATTGTAAACCAAACAAATCTTAACCAAAACGCAGAGACAACCAACCTTCACTTAACCATTATACAATTACATTTAGTGGGACTGTGTTTTTTGTGGTTATTAGAAGCATACAGTTAAGTTATTTTTTAATACAATGCTCTCTCATCCAAAATGAAATGTTAATGTGTCCACTTATATTAATACAACAGAGTTCATTGCCTACAGGTTGTATTTTAACAATAACTTTAGTAAGGCTTAATACCACTGTGGAATGTATATTTTCAAAATCCATATAAAGATGTTTGTATGTGTTTGATTATATGGTTTAAGCAATGTCCTATTACTATTAAGAAGTAAGGTTTCATGTACTGATTTCCAATAAGATGTATAAGAAGTATTATTTCAAAGCAACACTATGTTAAGAAATGCAGAGTTTAAATAAAAATCATTATTTGTAAACCCTATACCTCCTTTATTCCAGCTTATGGTGTGCCAGGGAAGAGGATTTCTTGTTTTATTTTTTTGGTATACCAAAGGAAGTTGAGTAATAAGTTAATTAATTTTCTGTTTAATTTTGACAGGTGGGGGAATTATTAGAGCTTGGCCAATGAATAAGATTTTGGGTAACAGTATAATTTTGGTTAACGTTAGTCTGTCTTCAGATGTGAAGAAGAGTCTGTTCCAACTGTCAATTAGACTAGTAATTGAGTTTATAAGTTGTTGCTAATACATGTGAGTGATTTTTTAATTAGATTCAGTAATGATCCTAGATATGTGTGCCCTCCCAGTTTGTCTCTTTTTTTTTATATAAGTTTCATAGTAACATTTTTATTCACTAGAAGTGTGTGAGTTTTGTTGTGATTGAATTTTAGACTAGAGATGTTTGCATAGAAGTCTAGATTATGTAATATCATTAAGAAGTTATTAGTAGGTCATCAGCAAACAGTTGTATCTTGGGGGATAATTTGTCTTGACACTTATATCCTTTAATGCTGTCATTATTTCTAACATAATTTGCAAGAGGCTCAATAGTCAGGGCAAAGAGTAATAGGGAGAGGGGGCACCACTGTTTAGTACCTCTTATTATTTTGAATGGGCTAGATAGCTAAGATCCAATATTTACATAGGCTATGGACTTTTCATATAGATTTTTTAATTAATCCTGTAATTAATCCTATACAGTTTGGGGAGAAATTGTATTTTTGCAGAGCTTTAAACAGATATTTCACACTGAGCTAATCGAAGGAAGGACACTGAGCAAACTCGGAACTATAATATATAACATTAAGTATCCTGTTTTTTGCTTATTTTGTTCTTTATTTCTTTGTTATTTATATCACTTTGTGTACTGTATATTTTTCTAGCTAGTTTCACTGTGTGTGAGGTATTAACTGGAAATTGTCCACTTTTATTAAGCATCTGTTGAGATGTTTGTTTCTGATAACTTGTTGCAGTTAAACTCTTTTTCTAGAGGCTCCTTCAGCTGTTTAAAACTTTCATTTAAAGGCTCACTGCTGCTTTTCTGCTGTGAGAAACATTTCTGCAGTTTGTTTCTAAGTAGTGAGGATATTTGTTGCATTGTCCATATTCAGGCTTGTATTTGGGCCTAGTGTTTGTGGAGGCTGTGTGTCTGAGCACATATTCAGGGACATCTTGGTTTAGCCAAAGCCGTCAGGCATTTCAGTGAGAGAGAATTGTTTAAGGTCATTGGCTGACTGAGGTCACCTGGACTACAGCTTAGACTAAGCACCTCATTGGTTCTTTTGAGCTTTTTTCTTAAAAGTTGTTTCGGGTTTCAACTTTCTGTTACCTAAGAAGTTAAGTTGTGAGTGTTTCTGCCATTTCACACTGAGCTAATTGAAGGAAGGACACTGAGCAAACTCGGAACTATAATATATAACATTAAGTATCCTGTTTTTTTGCTTATTTTGTTCTTTATTTCTTTGTTATTTATAGCACATTGTGTACTGTATATTTTTCTAGCTAGTTCCACTGTGCGTGAGGTATTAACTGGAAATTGTCCACTTTTATTAAGCATCTGTTGGGTTGTTTGTTTCTGTTAACTTGTTGCAGTTAAACTCTTTTCTAAAGGCTCCTTTAGCTGTTTAAAACTTTCATTTAAAGGCTCACTGCTGCTTTTCTGCTGTGAGAAACATTTCTGCAGTTTGTTTCCCACCCTCCCTCCCTGTTGGTTTTATAGCTGGTGGCTTTTGCAGTTGCCCGCCACTAGTGTAAATTTGATCTGGGACCCTCCTCCCAGTCTATTGTCATTACCTCATTCTACCCAGTACAGGGAGAACATTTGAGAAGGCCAATCAGCTTAGTTTCTGCTACTCATTTCTCTCTTTCCACTTAAAAAAAAAAAAAAAAAAAAAAAAATTCTAAGCTTGTTTCCTGCCTTTCCTGTGGGTAGTCTAGCCTGAATATAGTTTTGCTGTGTCCAGGACTATTTGTAGGCTTCTAGGCCCCCAAGCCTTTCTGTGTTGGGGGGAAGCCTTCTAGCTTAATTTTGTTTCTTAGAACTAGTCAGTTTTTGTTTCAGCACTTGTTCAGAACTTATTGTAAGCACTAAATAAGCTACAAATTACTACAGCACTCAACTTTCCTCACTGTCTAGAGGAAAACAGTTTCTAATACTTAACAAATAAGCACCTATTCAGGCATGTCTAAGGGTCAGCTCCCGGTGTTTTCTCCTGTCTATCTGATGAATCTGGGCATCTTGGGGCAATGCAGTAATTGCCTCATGTGCACAGACAACCCTCTCCTCCTACCACCCAACACTACAACCTGTGAGAGATGCACTTATATAGCCAAACTGGAAGCAAAGCTGTCTTCACCCAAGACTGGACTAGACAGTCAAGAGGAGAAGGTAAACACTTGCACCACACCACACTCAGCACATAGTCCCTCAAAACCTACACCACCAAAACACACACATAGAAACATAAAACACACACCTACATTCGCGGAGGCTCTCAGTAAAAACCCGCCCAAGCAACAGGGACCTCCAAAGCAGAAACACAAGCAACCTCCACCCCCCAACACAACCCAAATGACACATAGCCCACAAACTCAGTGTGCCACTCAGCCACAGCCCATAAGGCATAACAACGTACCCAACACTCCAGTCATAGGTGACTCTATAGTCAGGCACACTGATGTTCCACTCACTAGACTAAACAAGGAGAAAGTTACTGTCAGCTGCCTGTCAGGTGCCGGTATCCGCCACATAATGCATGCACTTAGGTCACTCCACAACAAGTACAAATATGACTCTGTCATTGTTCATGTTGGTGTGAATGACCTGAGATGTACCTCCTTGGACTACATGAAAAGGGACATGGAGGAGCTCTTCGATCTTGTAGCCCAGGCAGGTATGACCCTAGCCCTGAGTAACATCCTGCCATCACCCAGAGTGATACCACAGTACAAGGACAAAATGATTGACTTCAACAATTGGCTAAGCTTCTGGTGTCATTCTAAGGGGATCCAGTATCTGTCTGCCTGGGATAACATGATCGACAAGCCACGATGCTTTGCCAGAGATGGCCTGCACCTGTCGTCCCTGGGATTCCGGATACTGGCTAAGGCTCTAGCCACCCCTATAGTGCCTTTATTAGGCAAGGTTCAAATGACAAATTCACCACCGTAACAGGTACAGGCAAGAAGAATCTGAGGGTATTGCTACTCAATGCTAGAAGTCTAAACCTCAAAATGCACTCTCTCGAGGCACTCCTTAAAATGGAGAACGTCGACATCTGTGCAGTGACAGAGACCTGGTTCAAGGCTCCAGAGAGTACCCCTGCATTACCAGGCTATAATTCATACCACACCTTTCGGCCACCTAACCTGGACTGAAACACTAAAAGCGGAGGCGTGTCCATATTCATTAAGGATATCCACACCTCCAGGCTAGTTGCTCAGCATAATGCATCCAAAATTATCCAAGTGCAACTAACTCTGGGCAAGACCGCAGTCCAAATTGTAGCTTGCTACAGATCCCCCACCATGCCCCAGGATTCCCACTCCTCATTTCTTAATACACTGGAAAATATTAGAGTACAACCTAACACTCTAATAATGGGCAATTTCAACTACCCTACCATTAACTGGGAAAACTACTGCACCAACTCTTGTGCTCAACATTTTCTGGAATTCATAAATACCAATGCCATGGATCAACTTATCCACACCCCCATCAGGGGCAGCAATATCCTAGACCTGGTTATTACCAACATGGGCAACCAGTGCTCCACACCAGAGGTCAATTCCTCATTGGTCAGATCCGACCACAAGCTAATCACCCTAGACATCCACATCGCTCCCCCACCCCCATTAGGGAAACCACAGTAAAAAATTTCTCCAAAGCCAACTTCATGCTTCTTAAGACAGAAGTGGCAAACTTCACGACACCCATGCTGACGGACAATAGAGGTATGACTGCTGAATCTTACACAAATGCACTTTATAAGTGCTTATACAAGTGCATGGATTGTGCAATCCCTAACAGAACCAAGATGCTATCCTCCAAAAAAAGGAAGCCAATCTGGTGGGTCCCCTGCCATAAACAAACTCTACAACAGAAGAAAGAAACTGTTGCAAAAAAGAGTAAAATCCCATGATTGGAGAAACTCCCTGGTCAGCCTCAGTAAGAAGCTGAGATCCCTCATAAAATCCTCCAAAACAAAATTGCCACTGACTCTAAATGCAACCACAAAGCATTCTATAGCTATGTCAAGAATCTCAATGGCAACACTCAGATCGGATCTGAGTTACAACACAATGGCACTAAATATACAGAACCAACTGATATTGCCAACATCCCGGCAGATAAGTTCAGTTCTAACTTTACCCCTCTGTCATCCCCTAAAGGGCCCATCTCTATACCAGAAGAATGCAAAGTTCCTGTAATCATGGCTGCACAGGTAAAAAACACACTATCCAAAGCCAAGAACACAGCATCCATGGGACCTGATGACATCCCAGGCTGTGTTCTACATGAACTACAGAACGAACTGGCACCCCACCTAAGTACCATGTTCAATCATAGCCTCACCTCAGGCTATGTGCCCACTGAATGGCGCACAGCAACAGTTATCCCACTCCACAAAGGGGGAGCCACCACAGACCCCGGAAACTACCGCCCCATTAGCCTAATGAGCCTGGTCTGCAAGGCTATGGAGCGTATCATCATGGAACTTATAAACAATGACATTGGTAATCTCCAAACTCAGGAATCCACCCAGTTCGGGTTTGTAAAAGGCAGATCATGTCTCCTAAACCTGATAGACTTCTTTGAAGCAGTCACCAAAGCCGTAGATGAGGGTAAGGTGGTTCACACAGCCTATCTAGATCTCGCCAAGGCTTTCGACACCATCCCCTACTCTGGAATTATAGATAAACTCACTAAATTAGCTATAAATCCCTATGTCACAAGATGGGTTGCCAACTGGCTCACTGACAGAACCCACACTGTGAAAGTAGCAGACTCCAAATCCAACTTCAGACCAGTGACAAGTGGAGTACCACAGGGTTCAGTCCTGGGTCCTCTCCTGTTTGGTGTCTACTTCTCTGAAGTACAGGCCAACACAGAAGGTCTTTGGCTAATGAAGTTTGCAGATGACTGCAAACTAGGAGCCATAATCAAAACTCCAAAAGATGTGGACATCATACAAAAGGGCCTCGCTGAGACAGATGCCTGGTGTCAAAGCTATGGCCTCAAGCTCAATGCCAAAAAGTGCATTGTCATCCCTTTTGGTAAAAACTCAATACCCATGAACTACCACATAGGTGGTAGTCTACTTAACACCGAAAGTGTGATAAGAGACCTTGGGACACAGGTGGACAGTAGTCTCTCCTTTGATAATCACATCGCCACAGTAGTCAGGAAATCCTTCTATGTGGCACACCTCATCACAAAAGGTTTCTCATCCAGGAAAAAAAGAGGTCATTGTTTCCCTCTACTCGTCACTCATTAGACCCATTATAGAGTACAATGCCCCTTTTGGTATGTACCTCACAAGACATCTACAACAACTGGAGAGGCCACAGAAATACCTCACAAAGAGGATTACCGGCCTCAAAGAGATGCCCTATGCAGACCGTCTCAAAAAACTGCAGCTTTACTCCGTTGCATATCACCTACTCAGAGGCGATCTCTGTCTAACACACAAAGCTATGTCAAACCCAGAGCTTTTAGAACGCTCCACTTAAAGAAATCCCAATCCCTACGAGCTACATGCTCTAGAGACCTAAACCTCATCACCACAATAAACAGTACATGCTGGAGGGATAGATTCCTGTCCCAGAGACTTCCCATACTCTGGAATAAACTACCTATCTATATCAAACAAAGCTCCTCATTAGCACTCTTCAAGAAAAATCTTGATGATTGGATGGGAAATAGGAAATTCACCCCGGGGATCACTTCTGTGGCTCTGCTCGACAGTGGCACAGGAAAATAATTTTCTTGGATGGTGAAAGCCAGGGTACATTTGGCTAGGCTTATATAGGCCCTAGGGCCAATAGCCTAGTACCTACCTATGAACCTATATGGCCAACTTAGGGAGTTGAATGCTTTATCTATGTCAAGGCTTAAAATAGAAAGCTCATTTTTTTTCTTGTTTGCTAAGTCTGTTAAGGACAGTAATCTTGTAATCTGTCTTGTACCTTTCTGTTTTTGATAAACCCGGTTTGGTCTTCATGAATTATTATTGAAAGAATATTATTTAATCTGTCTGCTAAGATAGCCATGAATATCTTGTAGTCAGTGTTAAGCAAATAAATTGGCCTGTATGATGTGCAAAGTTTGGGCTCTTTATTTGGTTTTAAGATTTAATATTTCCATGAGGAAGGGATGTTTGCTGCAGTGTTAACTTTTTGAAATGCATCGAGTAAGATTTACAAGATGTTATTAGGTAAGAGTCTGTAAAACTCTGGAATTAGACCATCTAGCCCTGGTGCCTTTTTTGTCTTAACATTTTTTATTTGTTCCTTTAATTCTTTAAAGGAAATTGTTTTTCTATGTTATTAATATTGTGTTTGGATAGCTTCTTTTGAATATTGTTAGCAAGAAAGTTGCGTATACTTTTGTTTTCACTTGTAGATGAGTTATTATTAATATTCTTTTAATGGTTTTTAAAACACAATACAATAATTTTTAGATCTGTAACTTTGATAGTTTGATTATTTCTAGTCTATATTATTCCTTTTATATGACTTTTTTCATTTAAATATTTAGATCTAATCACAACATTGTGCATACTCTTGGGATTAACTGAGTAGGATTGTAATCAGATGTTTTGATATTTTATGCTGCACGATATCCTGATATTCCTTGTTCGGTTTACATATGTCAGCTAATGCAGATTCGTCATTTGATGTAAGTTTTAGTTTTAGTTCATCAATTTCTTTTTGTATGTCTACCAGTTTTTTATCCCACTCTTTTCTTTCATTTATATACCAACTTTTGACTTTACCATGTAAGGCTACCTTTAAAGTGTTCCATAGGATAATATCTGAACCCTCTCTATTATTATTGGCATCTAGGTAAAGCTTTATTTCATCTAGAAACCATTCTTTAAATCCTTGTACTGTTACTAGATAAGCAGGTATTCTTTGGAAGAAGTGTAAGGGGTCAGTATTAAGTGCAGGTAAAAAATCATATACTGCACCAAAGTCCTACCACACGAACCAACCAACGAAATGAAATAAACGTTGTAGGACACTGCTAAATTCCAATGCTTTATTTCTTAAAACAAATAAAAAACACAAGATGAGCGCTTTCGGGATGTTCCCTTCATCAGATATTTCTCACATAAAACAGACACTATTTAAAATAATGAATAGCCAATGGCAGTCAATGAAAGACCCGCCTGTTTTGAAGTGTGAGTTTTACAGGGATTACATCATTAAGCCCTGGCTTCCTACAGGCCAGTAGCTCAACTATCCATCTAGATTCAGCTAGCTCTGTTAAGTGTTTCAAATTACCTCCTCTATTGTTTACCTTAACATTCACAATGGCCCTAAAGGTAAAACTATGAGTAGGATATTCCATCACATGTCTACTTAAAGCATTGTTAATATCATTGTTCCTTATACAAGACAAATGTTGCAAAATCCTTGTCTTAAACATTTGATTAGTCTTACCCACGTATAAACTTGGGCATTTAACACATTCTGCCAGGTAAACTATGTCAGTGGTACGACATGTGGCTCTACCCTGAAATACAAACTTCCTGTGAGTAACTGGATGTACAAAATCAGATGTTCTCTTTATGTGTGGACAAGCTTTGCAACCTCCACACGGGGCTGTTCCTGTTGATGTAACTATAATTTTATTTTCATTCATATGTGAACAAAATAGTAGGTACCCACCCTAGATTTAGGTATAAGAGGAATAAAAATCTCAAGGACCTACTATGTAATACATTTTTTAAAACTGTTATGGGCAATTTAAAAACTCAAAATTTGGAAATAAAACTGTATATTTTAATAGCCTTTAATAACCTTCTGCATGGATAAAGTATAGCCAGGGTTACTATATCTTTCATAGAAGCCACAGACTAACCCTCTCCTGACATCTAGTGAAAATTCCTAGCTACTGCAAGTTAATCGCAAACAGAATGGAAACTGCATACACATTAAAAACATACAAAAGGAAAACTTCAATTTCATATACTGTGTATGTATGAGCTAAGAACATGAAGCGGCATACAGTTTCTTAAAATTCTTTTTATGTAAACAGACTAACAAAGACAAATTGATTAATCCTAATAATTATTTGTTGCCATGAGTAAATACAGGACTGTAATGACATTAAAGCAGACAGGAAAAAAGATGCATTTACAACTGTCACTGTCAGAAACATATTTGTAATTCGGGTCTATATTACCAAATCGAAAAACCCTTTACGCGAATACCTAAATGTCAACACCTATAACGCGAACCGCGAAAATCCTGAATGTACCAAACAGCGAAAAATAAAATAATGAACTGTCATAGTCGGCCAACCCTACCACCCGCTACATACTACCTACCCAAACAAAATAAATAAACCACATACATCATCATCTTCTTTCAGCTGTTCACATTAGGGGTCGCCACAGCAGATCACCTGTTTCCATTTCTTCCTGTCCTCTGCATCTTGCTCTGTCACACCAACCACCTGCATGTCCTCTCTCACCACTTCCATAAACCTTGTCTTAGGCCTTCCTCTTTTCCTCTTACCTGGTAGCTTCATCCTTAGCATCTTTTTCCCAATATACTCAGCATCCCTCCTCAGCACATGTCCAAACCAACGTAATCGTGCCTCCCTGGCTTTGTCTCCTAACTTTCCAACCTGGGCTGACCCTCTAATATACTTATTCCTAATCCTGTCCACCCTCGTCACACCCTGTGCAAAATCTTAGCATCTTTAATTCTGCCACATCCAGCTCAAACTCCTGCCTTTTTGTCAATGCCACTGTCTCCAACCCATATAACATAGCTGGTCTCACTACCCTCTTGTAGACCTTCCCTTTCACTCTTACAGGTACTCGTCTGTCACAAATCACTCCTGACACTCTTCTCCACCCACTCCATCCTGCCTGTACTCTCTTCTTCACCTCTCTTCCAGACTCACCGTTACTCTGAACTATTGACCCCAAGTATTTAAACTCATCCACCTTCGCCACCTCTACTCCTTGCATCCTCACCATTCCTCTATCCTCCCTCTCATTCACACACATATATTCTGTCTTAGTCCTGCTGACCTTCATTCCTCTTTTCTCTAGAGCATATCTCCATCTCTCCAGGTTCTCCTCCACCTGTTCCCTACTGTCACTACAGATCACAATGTCATCTGCAAACATCATAGTCCACATACATACACTAACTAAACCCTACTTCTAACCTAAAGTAAAGCACTAAAACCCTACTTCTAACACTACTTTAAACCCCACATACACAGCTATCTATGCACTATCCTTAACCCTTCCCTAACCCTAAGGTCTGTAACTACCGTACACTTCGCCTACAGACATACACCCAGAAAAAAATAAATAATACACATACATACAGTTAAATAAATCCCTACTTCTAAAACTACACTAAATCTTACATACATTACCTATCTATTCACTTACCTTAACCCACATCCTAACCCTAAAGTCCTATCTATCGCACACTTACCTTACAGAGCTATACCGCAGATGGGCCAACCATTACACTTCGACATTTAAATTTTTGCTATTTTGGACATTTGGCGTTTCCATCTTTTGAACAATCCGTGTCACTCTTTTCGTATTCGCGATTACGGTCTTTCGATCTGGTAATAGGAATCCTGTAATTCTTATTTAAATATAAATGTAATTCAGATTAAATAAATCACTATTTATAGTAAAACTTATGCTTATAAGACTTTTTAGATAAAAATAATTGCTAAATGAATGAAAACACAGTTCAAACGATCATTCTTGAATCTGATTGGCTGAGGTCAGTAAAGAGAAACAGGTTGAAAGGTCATGCCTACTTCCTGGAAGACAGCACAGATTGTTTCTCATGAGTCTGTGAGTTAACTGAATCCTTTAGAAGGTTGAGCTTGTCACAAAAGTTGTCAAAACTCCATCAAAAAAGTAATTAGGCAGGAATTTTCTAGTGAAGTTAAGCTTTTAAGCATAACTTGTAAAATGATGAATATTTAAATAAAGGCTTCAAATTACCAGTCATACACAGCTATAAGATATATTAGCTAGATGGAGCACATTGCAGAAGTTCAGTTAGGTAGTAAATGTATATATAATAATTAAATGTTGCCACTTTCTTTTTAATTACTTAACAGTAACACAGTAAGCATTTCTCTGTCCTTCAGTGATTAAATACTATGACACTAGGACTAAAACAGAAAGGGAAGCATAAAAAATATATATATAATATGCGATGAGTAAGTGATTTTATACCATTTTACTAGTGCTATGCCATGTATATAAAGAGATAAAAGTATAAAATAGAAGTTTGCAGTTAGGTAAGATTTTGATTTACTTGAATTTTGAGTAATATATATTATTTATAAAGTTAGCATTGTTGTGGAAAATAAAAGTTACATTACCTTTTGTGTATGATTCCACATTATTTAGAAGGGAGAAAACAAAAATCTTTCATGAAATGTGAAGTTATGTATAATCTTTTGTATGTGGGTTTCTTTTTTTCTTCTTTAATAGTCCACTCATTTTTGAAGCTTGTCTTTTTAAGTTCATAATGAAGAATCCATGGGTTCAGGTTGACTTAAAAGTTTTTTTTTTTTTTTTTTTTTTTTTTTTTTTGGACAAGTGTGGATATTTCTTCAAGAGAGTCAAATGTTTTGTTTCATTCTGGCAGGGATAGTCTGATTCTTGATGGGAATATGAGTTGTGCTTTGATTCCTTCCTTTTTTAATGATTTTATTAGAGTGATACAGGCTCTTCTTTTGGACATTACAAGGGTTGAAAAGTCACTGTCAAGCCTGATAATTTGGTCATCAGTTTTTAATGGAGCAAGGGACCAGGCAGTTCTTAAAACAAGTTCTTTGTCTTGAGTGGAGATAAATCTTACAATAATAGATCTTGGACGGCTGTTTTTATTGGATACAGAAGTTGTAGTTAAAGACCTGTGTGCCATTTCTATCCCGAAGGATAGTGATTCAGGTAGGTTTAGGATCCTATGGAATCCAAGAAGTCAAGAAATTAATCATATTGTCCCCCTCCATCTGCTCCGGGATGCCATAGATTCTTATGTTGTTTCTCCTGGTTCTGTTCTCACTGTCCTATATCTTTTCAATGAGTCTGCTGTTTTCTTGAACAAGAAAGTCTATGTTTTTCTCTCTGTTTGTTAACCTGTAGTCTATATATGTTACAGAATCTTCCAAAGCAGCAATCTGGGCAGTTGTTTAAGGGCTCATTTAATAAGGTTATTTGTTTGGTGGTATCTACTTTTATATTGTCTACTTTTAAGTTTAATTTGTCTATTTTACCCAACGAGTCTTGAACTGTAGTAAGGAGTGCCTGTATTTCTTTCTTCATTGGAGTTTCTTGCTGAGAAAATTTGGAGCTGCTTATCTTCCTTTGTGAATGTGGTTTCAATGTCCTTTCTATCTGAAAGTTTGACAGGAAAATATGAAAAGTTTAGCTTAAAAATTACAACAATTTGTAGCTTACGACTTCCAGAATCTAATTTTAGTAGGTTCAGGTCTTTGTTGGTGAAATTAAATAAAACATTCTGTTAGGAAAAAAATGAAGACAGCAGAGCTGAAGAACTCTTCTGCTTTCAGCATGCCATCCAGGCCATGCCCCTAATACATTACATTTTAGGCACCTTTTTTCTAAGGATGTGTAGCAGTTATTAACCCAGGCAAGAAGGCCTGCTACTATAAAATCGTGTATTAGTAAATGGAAAAGGTTTTCTAGTTCCTGCAGGAAATGAACCAACACTCATTCAGGGATAGTGCTTCTCTGGTTGTACAGTATTTGTGTGAGTTACTGTCCTATGCCTTGTTTTACTCCTCTGTCAAGGTTAATTTCTCAGCCATTTTAGCATGCCTGCCCATGGATCCCACTCTTTTAATTCAATCTTCAGTGCATACTTTTATAAAGCACTATCGACTTTATTCCTTCTCTAGGTCTAGGACAGGCTTTACTCCAACCATTCTCCAGGGGCTCCTGGACTTTCATCCTTCCTCGTACCAGTCATATTAAGCTATGGTAGCCCTTCCCATATAGTTTAGGCAACTGCAGCAGTAATTCTTATGAAGAACATAGTGCAGTTGTGTAAGTAAATTTACCATAACACTAGATTTTTGGATGATCACTACTGCAATAGCCAGTCCCTCCCTTCATCCTCCATTTTTTGGATGCTTTTTATGCCAGAGTGTGGACATTTAGCATTATATTCCTAGCATTACCCTTTCATGGCTTTAGTCTCCCTTTGTCTTTTGGCAAGAAAGCTCTGAAGAGCATGATACCCAAACCTGAATTTTAGTCAGCTCACCTTGAGCTGCTGAATGGTTTGGTCATGTGCAAGGTGCCCTGAAAGCTTTTGAAGCTGGCTGGCTATTATATTCTTAACAGGATGTAACACATATAGCTTAGGCTACTGCGACAGTGATTCATTCAAACATCTACAGTTATGGTAAGTTACTTACACAACTGTAATTTTATATTGCAATTTGGATATAAGTACTGCGTACTGATGATATAAGTAATGTGGTATAATACCATATGTTATAGAGGAAGATGTGGACTGACCATTTAATATGAAAATATCTATGTTAAATGGTATTGTTGAACGTTGTTGTAAAGGGGTCTATATCAATATTTTGAATTTATAAAACTTCAAATCATTTAAGATCAAACTTAAATGATCAAAGTTTCATAACTTCGAAATACAAAAAAAAAAAGGAACGAAAATAAAAAAAAAAAAATGCTCTAAGCTGCCCCCACTACTTAAATATACCAACTCCAAGATCAGGCTACAGTGTAGGAAAGGGAAATATTCCCTTTCCACACTGTAGTTCATGTAAGTGCGATCTTGGAGTTGGTATATTTAAAGAGCGAGGGGTGTGGGGGGGTGCATGGGGGGCTTGCCCCCCTACTTAAACCCCTCAGGTAAGTGTTTTTTTTTTTATTTAATATGTTCGAACTTTTAGGATTTTGAATATTTGTGTTAGAACATATGGTGTTCATAATTCTAAAAGTTCGAACATATAATATAGACCCGTTGTAAAGTATAAGCAATAAAAGTAAAAAAATATTCTTTCCAAAGTACTCTAATAGAGGGAATATTTGTTGCTTTCTGTGGATATGCACTGATAGCTGAGTTTCTACACAGACAGAACAGAATCAGTGAAAAAAGGTCCTAATTTTTTCCATACATAGACTGAGTTCAAACATAACAAAACTTAATGCACTCTGAGGGCCATCTGGAAAGTGTGACTTTAAATCCAAGTCAAACTGTCCAGGTGACTTTTTCAGAATGGATTAGTTTTTGCAATAATAAGACTTTGTCTTTTATGCCTTAGGCTAGTCTCTTCCCTATATCAGACCAGACTGCAACTCTCATTTGCTCTCTCTCCATCTGTACTCCACTCTCTCTACAACACGTATATATATATATATATATATATATATATATATATATATATATATATCAATTACTTGAATAGTTACCATCTGCCTCATAACAGTGTACCTGATTACCTGTAACTCAAGTAATTTGTTGCGAGCTGTATAAAGTTCTTATTTTTACATCTTTGTATGTACTTCTAACTTATGCAATTTGTATGCTATCTGTATAAAGTTTGTACATGTCTGTATGTACCTCATAAAAGTTTAGGTAATCTGTATAAATTTTATACATGTCTGTATGTAACTAGAGCTTTTCTCCCTGGGCCTCTGCTGAAAATGGGTTGTTTCTGACCCAGCTGGACCTTCCTGGTAAACAAATCTCAAATAAATAAAATAAATAAATAAATAGCACATTCTACTAAAGTGGCGGCTTCATCGCAAGCATTCTTTAAAAAATGCATCTCTTGATGACATTTTCACAACGGTGACCTAGAATATCTTTCTAAGACATTATAAGTTGGACACGATCCTAGTGTACATTGTCCTTTGGGGCCACTATTGTACCTGTTATGCTGTCACCGTGCCACTGAAGAGGATGAATTCAGGTCTGTCTCCTAATGATTTTGAAGAAGATGGACCAGACCATTTCAGATAAAAAAATGATGTTGTTGTTGTTGCCATAATGATGGATCTTCATGGCTATGCTCCATCCTGCCCAACAATCCTACCCTAGTATTGCTTGTCTTGGCAGATGGTGTCTAACAAAGGGGCATATATGTAATATAACTTATCTTTGTCTTTATCTTTTTCCAGGTGTGCTATGCTCTTGAATGGCACAGTTTAAATCTCAAGAATTACTGAGATGTGGAAAGCAATGAAGGTAAGGGGGATGAGTTACAACCTGGGAAGTTTCTCCAGCCAAGTTGATTATGACTTGTGGTCAAAGTGCTAATGCTATTGAAGAAGCTGGACAATGTCCATGCAGACCCATCTTTATTGTAAGCTCATAACTTTCATTCTCACTGTTTCTCCAGGAAGCTGTGAGATTGGACCACAAACTAAACTTTAACATGTTAACACTATGAGCTCACTGTTATGTGAAGTGAGCAACAATGCACAAGTGATTACCGTCTCAAGCTGGGGTGATCAGAGCAAGTGATTATAAGCCTTAAGTAACAGACAAAAGATGGAAGAAAGGAAGGTGAAGGGTGAACTTCATAAGAGTTAGCTGTAAAATTCAGTCAACAAACTTCAATTTCCCTTCTAGCAACTTATTTATGTGTATGTTGATATATTGCTTCTAATCTGAAACTAACTGCATGATTCAGCAAATTTATTTACTTTCTTTTATAGTTATTAAGGAAGGAAAATGAAAATAACTGCTTGCCTGTGGTGATGAGTGAATGGAAACTATTTGCAAAATGTGTTTGGACTATGTGTTAAGTGCTTAGAATGTGAAAATATTCACTGTAATCTGTTCACTGCAGGTTCAGTGAGTGAACAATAGCAAGCAAGCTCAGTATATCACTTGTATGTGGAAAGAACATTAACATATGAACTCAGCATATTGCTGGGTTTAATTTTTCCAAGTCTTTTGGGTTACTAATACCATGGCAGGAATGGACCTGTTTCCTATGCCAAAGTATGTATGATTAAAGTTCTTGAAATTAGTATTATTTCAATCTTTGATGTTAGGCAAAAGTGCTCTTCCTAACACCCACAATGTGCCCAGAACTAACTCCTTCTGCAATACATATGGAGTTCCATGCATCAAGTAACATAAATACACTAATGTTACTGCTGTGTGGTCAACAATAGCAAATGAATTCAGCATATCACTGCTATGTGGAGAGAACTTTAGAAAACAAGCTCAGCATTATTTCTATATGGAATGAACAATAGCAAACAAGAATAACATTGCCAGTTTGAGCAGTTGGAAGCACCTGTGATACAAATGTATTTATACAACATGCACACTGAACAACTGAGTATAAGCTGCTTGTGAATAGGTATATTGTGTGATAGCTGTCAAAAACTTGCGGTGAAGAATGAGTAAGATGAAGATCAAAATCTAAATGTAAGGAAAGAAGAAAGGGGGTAGGAAGCTCAAACTTTTTGTAGAAAGTAGAGTGGATAGACTCAAAGTGAGCAGTATAACATTTAGAAAATGAGAAAAGGTAGTCTGGCTAGTATTTTTTTTTTTTTTACGATGGCCAGAAAGCAGGTAGGCCTTTGCTCATATGCAACATCACCGGTATATAACTTACTGCACCTTAAGCATGTTATGTCTGTTCCACTGTGACATTAGTGCAAAAGACAATGGAAGCTGATAAAGAAAGAAAATCAATAATTCAGTCAACCTAACTAGTTCTCCTTCTTGCTTTTTTGTCATTTTGAGAAAGAGAAATGGCAAGGGGTGACTGGAGAAGTGGGGTACGCAGAAAGAAGTGGGACGTAGCAGTTGATTAGGTAAAACTTAAGTATATAAAATTTGCATGATAAGGAAAAAGAAGAAAACAGACGTTGGTAGAATTAAGAGACCGTTTTTACATGAAGCTAAATGTTTGGGAGCAGGTTAGTCCTTCAAGTGTTTATAGAATATGCATAGGACTTGTGCAGTACGTACATGCGCTAGTGTGCATGCCGAGAATGTATGTGGGTGTTTGTATTTGGCTTTAGTGTGTATTTAGTTTTCAAACTGTAATAAACAGCATGAAACATTTCTGATATGTCTTCATTCAGTGTTATGTTGTGCGATGCTGTTCAAGCTAGGAGTGTTAGACTCCTTGTGGGATATGAAGGGGTTTAAAAGCATATAGTTTCTTTATGAAAAAATATTTATTTTTTTTGGTGTCTACTATACATAGTGACATGTTTAAAATTATTTCTTTAATTATTCTTGACCACATGTTTATTAATGAACAGTTCAGGTTTGAAGGAGTGATGTGTTGTCACTATTACAAATTTGAATTCATGGAAATATCACTTGTTGATTTGTCCAGTGTGTTATATGTTGTATCTTAAGTGCATTTCTATTAATATTAATGGTTTAAATAATGGTTGCAAGAGGGGGAGTTTATATAAATATTTAAAACTATTCAATTCTTAGGTTATATTCTTATAAGAGGTACATTTATTGCTGGAAGATGTGGATAGACTTAATACTAAACATTATTCCTTGCTATCTAGTTCTCATTATATCAAAAAAGAGATGGGTAGCTATATTGTGGAATAACTCTTTGCAACAGCCTACAATTATTGATACATATAAAGATGATAAAGGTATGATGTTCATCATGTAACACTGCTGCAGTCATTACACTTGGGTTATCCTGCCGTCAGGCGGTCCCGCAGTCGGCCAGAGTTCCAAAGTCTTGGTCCAGCGTCGGTTGCTGTCGCTTCTTCCCTGACGTCAGTACGCCAGGGATATATAAGATGCATCCAATGCCATTTTCTTTAGTCTTTCTTGCCACGCGGTGCCCGAAGCAAAAGCAGTTTGCAAGTGCCGGTCAGCCGACTCCTGAGATTTTCAAAGTCAAATTTCAGATCCAAAGTCTTCAATAAAGCTAAGTACCCTGTTGGGGAAACTTTTTCTTGCCTCAGACCGATGTCAGAAAAAGTTGTTAATTGTATTTCTTGTGGGAAGCAAATACCTCATAAGGACTTCCACTCTTACTGTATTCCATGCCTAGGCCCTGATCACGACATCACTAGTTGTCGGTTTTGAGCTAGATTTAACAAACGCACTATAAAACGACGTTTTGATTTTGCTTTGCACTACTTTGGCTGAAGGTTCAATTATACAATGCCATCGGAACAACCGTCGACCGCAATTCATAAAAAACGCAAAGACAAGGATAAAGACAAGCATCCGAGATCCAAAACCGACGATGAAGCCTCTTCTAGGCCAGTCGCCGGTTCTCATTGAGGCGCTTTCGTAGCCCCTGACACCCGCTACCTCAGAGCCACAGTCCACCTCCGACTCCCACGTGGAGACAACTAGGCCTCTGGAAACTCAAGGTATTGGGCCTACAGAAACTAATCCCTCAGATGGGTCCGGAGCCGCTGAGCAGGCATCGGCTTCTGAGGGTGTTTTCAGACCTTCACAACTTACCATTAAAGCAACAGCCAAGACAAAAGTACCATTAAAGACAAAGAAGCAAGTACAGCATTCTCCAGGACAGTCCGCCATGCCTAAGAAACAGATGCTCAAAATGGCCGAAGACCTCATTACTCTAATCAGGGGTTCCCATCCCCCTCCTGAGAAAAGGCCTAGGCAGGATACAGACTATGATTCCTCTGATCAGGTTTCCGATTCCTCTGATCAGGTTTCCATTTCCTCTGATTCCTCTTCAGACCAGGGATACTCTCTACCCCCCTACGAGGACTCTGATGCTGAAGAATCCATCCCTTCAGCCTCTCCTTCTGAGGATTACTCTTTTGGGGAAACTTTACATACCATGAGGGAGCATTTCCATTGGGAAAGCCAGGATTATTCAGAATCCAAGAAAAGGCTCAGGGACTTTCTTTTTTTGCCTCAGCACAGGCCCCTTGCTATTCCGCCTGTGTTAGATATTGTGGATGATGTGTTCTCTGAATCCAGCTTATCGCCTGATTCTTTACCCCCTGCTCCAGCCAAGCCAGATAGGTATTATAGAGTCCCTGACTCTCACAAGTTTCTTTATAAAACCCTTTCTGCTGACCCAGAAACCATTTCCCAGGGTCCCAAAGGGGTTAAGGCTTCCATTGCAAAAAATCCAGTCCCCTCTGACAGAGATTCCAGAGCATTGGATAGATGGGGGAAGAAAGTTTACACTTCTGCAACTTTAGCAGTAAGGGCTTTAAATTGCCAGTTTCACATGCTTAAGTACCAACAATATTTAATGGCTCAGTTAAAACAGAAAATGCTTACAAGCTCAGAAGCTCCTTACTATAAAGAAATGCAGGATTTATTGCATGCAGTTGAACAGGTGGGAAAACATACTCTGCAATGTGGTTTTGATTCTTTAGAGGCCTCTTGTAGAGCTGCAGTTACAGGTTCTGTGATTCGAAGACATGCTTGGTTAAAAGAACAGAGTTTACCTGACCATGTTAAGGCAAAATTATTGGATGCTTCTTTATAGCATGATACCTTGTTTGGTGTTAAGGCAGAAGAGGTGTTAAAGAAAATGGAGGATAAAGCTAAATCTATGCAAACAGTCAAAGATTTCTTACAGGTACAGCCACCTCGATTTAGCAGAAATTGGCCTACAAAGAATTGGTCCTTTCCAGTGTCAGACATGCCACAGAGAGGCAGATACAGATGCCCTAGAGGCAGATCTCAACCCCAAGGCTCTTACAGACAACGACAGTAGGGTACCTCAACCACAAAAGGAGGTGAGGACAAGTCTCAACCTTACAGGAAACAGTCTCAATGACTTCCCTCTTTGTATGCCAAGCACTTCCCTTTTGGCAGCCCCCTTAGGGGGGAAACTAGCACTTTTTTCTCAAAATTGGCAAACAATCACCCAAGACAAATGGGTTCTGAATATTGTGTCTCAAGGATACAGGTTCCACTTTCACACTTTACCAAGGCTAAAGGGAATGCCAAACCTGCCACAAAATCAATGGGCAGAGGCTCAAAAACAAATTTCAGCCCTCATGGACATGAGAGCCATTCAAAAAGTACCACAGCAGGAACAAGGACAAGGATTTTACTCAAGACTCTTCCTGGTCCCCAGAAAGGACAAAGCCTGGAGACCCATACTAGACCTTTCAACTCTAAATACTTACCTGGATGTTCCGAAATTCAAAATGTTGACACTACAGCAGCTTCTTCCCATGCTGGGCAAGAAGGCTTGGCTTGTTACTCTGGACCTCAAAGAGGCATACTTGCATGTCCCTATCAGACAAGATTGCAGAAGATACCTCAGATTCAAAGCTGGTACAATGCACTACCAATTCTCTGCACTGCCCTTTGGCTTATCTACTGCGCCCAGGGTCTTTACAAAGTGCCTGGCACCAGTAATTACAAAGTGCCTGGCACCAGTAATTGTATTTTGCAGACAAAAAGGAATTCAAATATATCCATACCTGGACGACTGTCTCATTCAAGCAGAGAAAAAGGACATTCTTCTAAAGCATCTGGTGTTTGTAAAAAGGCTGCTAATTTCTCTAGGGTACACAGTAAACGAAAATAAATCAAAACTAGTGCCCTCACAACAGATAATATTTCTGGGTGTCAGCTTGGATACAACGGCCCAGATGGCTTATCTCACGCCAGACAAACAAGGACAACTGATTCAATATTTTCAATTACTGGCAAAAAAGTCCCATCTCCCTGCAAGAAAAATTCTGCAGGCCCTGGGATTCATGGCATCCTGCATACTACTAATTCCATATGCCAGACTGCATATGAGGAAATTACAATGGTACCTAAAAAGTGTTTGGACTCAACACTCTCACAGTTTAGAAACAGTAATACCACTAATTCCCTGCCTACAACAGGAGTTTCAATGGTGGGCACAGGCATGTCACCTCAACAAGGGTCAGCCTTTCACTCACCCCACAGCCAGGCAGACTCTAACAACAGATGCTTCGGATTACGCCTGGGGAGCACACATGACAGGAAAATGTATTCAGGGCAAGTGGACCTCAGACCAAATGCATCTTCACATCAATCAAAAAGTGATGTTGGCTGTTCAAAATGCCCTAACAGCTTTCAAGGACCTTCTGCATCCAGGACAATTATTATTAAAGACAGACAACACCACAGTAATGTGGTACATAAACAAGCAAGGGGGCACTCATTCTTATCCCCTATGCAGGCAAGCCATGACCTTGTGGAACACAGCTCTAACTTATCAAGTTCATCTGCAAGCACAATTCCTGCCAGGAAAGAAAAATACTCTAGCAGGCGATCTCAGCAGAAATTTTTATTTTATTTATTTTTTATTTTACATTTGTTGACCGGGATAGTCCGACTGGATGCATGTCCATTTTCAGTGGAGGCCCGGGGAGAAAAGCTCCAAGGGTAAGCAGATACAGCATTACATAATACCAGCATTACATATTACAAACAGACTATTTACAGAGATTACATAAGTAAGCAAGTTAAACAAGTTCCACAGGTTACAGTTAATCCTGAGAGCAAATCAGGATTAAATTAAATTAAATTAAATTACACAGTAAACTGGTTAACAGAGGTTTACACATTCTAGAGAGAGTTAGCCAGGCTTGATACATTGACATAGCCAGTTAAGTGACAAATGTTGTTTGAGTCTAGTTTTAAATTGACCTAAGGTGGAAAGTAAGGTAATATCAGCTGGAAGAGAGTTCCAGGATCTACTTACAGAGTTTGCAAAGAGAGAATCACTGGCTGTGTTATTAATTTTGCTAGTCTGAATTAGTAGTTTGTTAGAGGATCGAAGCGGTCTAGGATTGTTATAGGGGTGATAATATTTTTAAGTGCAGGAGTATTGTCCGGATTATAGAGGATTTTATAGGCCATAATCAGTTGGTTATACTGGATTAGGCTGGGTAGTTCAAGCCAACCAAGCTGATTTAGATTGATGCAATGATGAGTCCTAAAAGGCAGCCCAGTGGCAAACCTGGCAATGTGGTTGTAGCAAATTGAGAGTTTGTTAAGGACAGTCTTGTTCAAATTCGCGAGTAGAGGAGATGCATACAGAAGGGTTGAAAGAAGGTGAGAGCGAGCTATGGCAATTTTAGCTGGAGGGGTTAGGAAGGCTTTTATTCTGTAAAGTGACCCTAGTTTTTTATTGATGGTTTTGATAGTTTGGTTAACATGTAGGTCAAATTTGAGATTATTGTCTATGATGACACCTAATAGTTTTGTAGATGGGTCAGGGGAGATTATTGTGCCATAATTTGATTTTATGGTAAAGGTGAAAGCGGTAGACCTATGTGTTGGTGAAAATAACAGCATTTTAGTTTTTTTGGGATGTAGGATCAGACGATGTTCAGAAAGCCAGTTTTCTATTGTATTAAAGGTGGTCTGGGTAGCTGACCATAACTCTACTGGAGATGCGGCTGAGCAAATCAGAGTAGAGTCATCAGCATATTGGATACAGCTGACTTTTGGGATGACAGTATAAAGGTCATTAATGAAGATGGAGAACAGCAAGGGCCCTATTATAGAGCCTTGTGGTACTCCGAGGGTGTTAGGTAGAAGGTTAGAGAGTTTGTTCTGCCAGAGGATAGCCTGCTGTCGACCATTCAGGTAGGATTGAAACCATTGGAGGGCTCCAGTATCTAGACAGAATGTTTGCAGGGTGTGGATTAAAAGTTGGTGATCAACCATATCGAATGCCTTGGAAAGATCCAAAGAGAGGGCTGAGGATATATAATTATTGTTGGGATTATGGTTTATGGTGTTCGTAAAGGCTAGGAGGGCTGAAGTAGTGCTGTGATGAGGACTGAAGCCATGCTGAGTGTCTGCCATAAGGCAATTTTGGATTAGGTGGTGCATGAGTTGTCTCTGAATACATTTTTCTATAATCTTTGCAAGTGGAGAGAGTATAGCTATTGGCCTATAATTGGAGAATTCAGTAGAGCTGCCTCCTTTGTGAAGTGGGATTACATAGGATATTTTCCAGATGGTGGGAATTTTAGCTTCTACTATGGTTCGATTGATTAGTATTGAGATGGGGTAAGCAATAGCATCAGCTGATTTTTGTAGGCACTCGGCAGGGAGTTGATCAGCAGAAAGTGTAGTGGGTTTTAATTTTTTGATCAAGGTACGGATAAGTGAAGTGGCGACTGGTTGGAAGCTGAGCATGAAGTAGGTTTCTAGGGGTGCTACTTTCAGGACCAGGGGAGCTAGGAGGTAGTTGGCTAGCTAGGGCTTGAATTGTCTCAGTAAAGAATTGGTTAAAACTATCAGAAACATCTTCAGGGGTTTTATCAATAGTAGTAGCAGGGATTGGGGTTGAAGTTTGTCCAGGATGTAGTAGATTATTTAAACCTGCCCAAAACGTCTGAGGGTTACTTTAATTTACTGTCTGTAAATTACAGTAGTATTGTTTTTTTGTCTTGTAAAATTGATTTTTTTAGTTTTGTTCCTGGATTGCCTCTATTTAATGTGATCTTGAGGGTCTTTAGAAGAACGCCATAAAGCCCATGCTTTGTTTCTAAGGGTAATTTTGAGTTTAGACTCTATAGAAAGCCATGGTGCAGTTTCTGGCTTGGTGGGCTTTGAGCGAACAGGTGCATGCAAATCAAGGATCTCAAGGAATTTGTTGTTAAAGTATGCTACTACTTCCTCTAAGGGGAGGGGTTTTAGAATAGACCAATTACATGAGTTTAGTTCTTGTTGGAATTTGGCAGGGTCAAAGTTTTGATTGTTTCTAACCTTTCTGAGTAAGGGTTGTTGGGAATTAATGGTTTTGTGCTTAATTACATATGTGAGAAGGTGATCGCTTAGGCCATTAAGGAGGGTACCAGAGGTGTACAGTTGGGGTGACTGTTTATGAGTACCCAGTCAAGTATACTTTCTTTTTGGTTGGGTTTACCTATCCTGGTAGGGGTGGATATGACTTGTGTAAATGCATGCAGGTTAATATGGGTGGTTGGGGATTCTAAGGAACAGGTGCCCCAGTCTATGTTAAAGTCTCCAAGTAGTAGGGTTTCTTGGGGGTAGTGACATGATAACCAGTGCAGGATATCTTCAAATGTAGATATATTGTTACCTGGGGGAATGTACATACAGATGATATTAATGCATTTATTTTTATTAAGTTGCAATTTGGTGGCAAGAATCTCGGAGTTATTAATCTGAGGAGGTTGTATTACATCTATGGTGACATTCAACTCAGATTTATAGAGTACAGCTACCCCACCCCCCTTCCTCGAAGCACGATCCAGCCTGTGTATGTTGTACTCAGGTGGTAACACTTCATTGTCTTTAGTGTTAGGTTTTAACCAGGTTTCAGATAAACAGAGAATCTCAATGGAGTGGACATCCAGAAGTGCATGCAATTCATGTACCTTGTTATTAATGCTTCTAATATTGAGATGACAGACTAGGAGAGAGTTAGTTGGCCTATTAATTGTAGGTTTGTAGTTTAGATTACAAGTAGAGGGGGTATGTGTATCTGAAGTGAGTGGGCCAGGGTTGGGGTGAATATCACCACCAAGTATTAGGTTGAGTCTATACTTGGTGATGAACTTCAGGAATTTGTTTATTAGTTTGTGGTAGTGTTTGGATCTAGAGCTAATGTGCCTGGGGTTGAGATGTTGATAGACTGAACAAGATGTTGGATAGGATCTGGTACTGTAAGTATGGTTGAAGGTGGAAGGATTTACAGCTGGGGTGATAGTATGGCCTTTTGGGACCTGAAATCCCATAAGAAACTGGTTTTCATACAAGGTAAGGAGGTATGGTGTGAACAAGAGGGGTGTGAACAAGAGGGGTAGTAAAGAGGAGTATATCATTATATGTGATTCAGCTAGTGAGTGAAGGAACTGTTTTACCTGGTGATGCAACACCAGAAGATAGAGTGGTGAGGAAACGGTACTGGAAGGGAGATGGGAGAATGCCAGATGAAAGCTAATAGGTGCTATTAAATGTAGGTAGTAGAATGGGGGTAGGTGGAATTTTCCCAGATGAAAGCAGATAGGATCTAGAAAGTGGGGGAGTGGCTATAGTACTATAAATTTAGAGGTACTGGGGGAGGAATTGGGGGCAGGGAGGGAGTTTAAGAGAGCCCAAGCGTAGCGAGGGCGAACGTAGCGGGGCTATTACAGTTTACAAGGTTTCCTAAGGTGTCCTAAAGCTATAAGGTAAGTAAGTATTACAGCTCTTAATGTAAGAGTCAATTTACTTCAGTTACAGGGGAAGGAGGCAACCACTCAAGTAGAAACAGAGCCCTATGGCTGACCAATATGGTGACCTGCTTAATTACAAAGCACTGTAAGTGAAAGCTTAACAAATGCTTTTTGTGTGTAACCTACTCTGTTTAAATGTTGAGAGAAACTGATTGCAGTCCTGTAGACACCGTTTTGTAGGGAACTGTAGAGTTCAGCTAGGAAAAGAGAAAAGCAGAAATTCTAGGGTAAGCATGAAGGCAACAACAGGCAGTTATTATATAATAATGCATTCAGAAAGGTTTGGTGGGGGGGGGTAAAGTAGCATACTTCAGAATGAACTAAGATTTATAGCTAAGAAACCTAAGTAAGAGAGCAATGCAGTAAATAAACACTTGCCAGATTTTAAAAATATACCAGAAAAACTAAATCAATTATTCACAATTGTACAACTGGAAAATTGCCAGTAAAAGCACTTCAGGTATAGCTAGCCCAAGTTATTCAAGTCATAAAAGCACTTCTTCAATGTGTATGTGCAATTTAAACATTAAAAAACACATGCAGCAAGGAGGAGCTCTGATTATACACTTTCTCTAGGTACAGGTTCAGTTTAAACACAAATATTAGCACAGAAATTCAGTAAAGTCACTAGCTACTTATAGAGCCTCTGAAAAAAATAGAGCAGTCTAGTTACACAAAAAACAGTAAAAGATCCATACAATGAAGAAACTTACACTAAGTCACACCAGGTCAGCCAAGGGGAAGAAGGAAATCCTAAGCACCTAGATTTGAAAATGATGCCTGTACTGAATTGTAGCAGTTTAACCTGTTTGAGGAAAGAGGGGGTGGGGGAAAAGAGAAGGCAGTGGGAGTGGTTACAAGGAATACCTTGATTGACTCAAGACACCACACCAGAGATAAGTTGAATGTAAGGGCCTAAAATCTGCACTCAGCACTGTGTTATTTGCACTCAGTACTTTAATTTTAATGTTACTTGCACTCAGCACTGTAATTTCACTTATGTTTAGCAGGAAAGACAGACCAACAGTATACAATTTGGGGAATGTTTACAAGGATTACTTGTTCAAATGTCAGGCTATTGCAGTTTACAAGGTTTCCTAAGGTGTCCTAAAGCTATAAGGTAAGTAAGTATTACAGATCTTAATGTAAGAGTCAATTTACTTCAGTTACAGGGGAAAGAGGCAACCACTCAAGTAGAAACAAAGAGCCCTATGGTTAACCAATATGGTGACCTGCTTAATTATAAAGCACTGTAAGTGAAAGCTTAACAAATGCTTTTTGTGTATAACCTACTCTGTTTAAATGTTGAGAGAAACTGATTGCAGTCCTGTAGACACCGTTTTGTAGGGAACTGTAGAGTTCAACTAGGAAAAGAGAAAAGCAGAAATTCTAGGGTAAGCATGAAGGCAACAACAGGCAGTTATTATATAATAATGCATTCAGAAAGGTTTGGTGGGGGGTAAAGTAGCATACTTCAGAATGAACTAAGATTTATAGCTAAGAAACCTAAGTAAGAGAGCAATGCAGTAAATAAACACTTGCCAGATTTTAAAGATATACCAGAAAAACTAAATCAATTATTCACAATTGTACAACTGGAAAATTGCCAGTAAAAGCACTTCAGGTATAGCTAGCCCATTATTCAAGTCATAAAAGCACTTCTTCAATGTGTATGTGCAATTTAAACATTAAAAAACACATGCAGCAAGGAGGAGCTCTGATTATACACTTTCTCTAGAGTCCTTTCTGACTCAGTTACACAGCAATCTTTTTCACTATTCTAGCATGTCGAAGGGTCAGTTGATGATGTCCTCTCCTGTTCAGCTGGTGAAGCTTGGAATCTTGAGGCAATGTTACAATTGCCTCATGTACACAGACAACCCTCTCCTCCTCCCAACAAATACAAATATATGCGAGAGATGCAACTATGTAGCCAAACTGGAGGCTGAGCTCTCTCAACTCAGCACTGGCAAGACCAGTCAGGAGGAGAAGGTAACCACGCACACCACAAACCCAGTCTCACATAGAACTATCACAACTGCAAACCAAACACATAAACACACAAAAACATACTTGGAGGCGCTGATTAAAAATCTACCAAAACAACAGAGGCCTCCAAAGCAGACACCCAAGCAACCGCCACCTCAAGACATAGCACATGCAACACATAGTTCACAAAGTCAGTGTGCTAAACAGTCTCAGCCCTTAAGGCCAAACAACATGCCAGACACACTTGTAATAGGTGACTCCATAGTCAGACACACTGATGTCCCGCTCACCAGACTGAACAAGGAAAAGGTCACAGTAAGCTGCCTGTCGGGAGCTAGAATCCGCCACATAACACAAGCACTCAGGTCACTCCACAGCAAGTACAAATATGACTCAGTCATTGTACATGCGGTGTGAACGACCTGAGACGTACCTCCCCGGTCTACATGAAAAGTGACATCGGGGAGCTCTCTGATTATGTAGCCCAGGCGGTATGACCTGACCCTGAGCAGCATCTTACCCTCACCAAGAATGATGCCACAGTACAAAGACAAAATGATCAGTTTTAACAATTGGCTTAATTACTGGTGTCATTCTAAGGGGATCCAATGTCTGCTTGGGATGACATGCTCGACAAGCCACGCTGCTTCGCAAGGGATGGCTTGCACGTGTCACCCCTGGGCTTCCGGATATTGGCCAAGGCTCTTGCCACCCCCATAGTGCCTTTTTTAGGCAAGGCTCAAATGACAAACCTACCTCCCTAGAAAACACAAGTGGAAAAAAACTAAGGGTAATGCTGCTCAATGCCAGAAGTCTAAACATTAAGATGCACACTCTCGAAGCCCTCCTCAGTATGGAGAACATCGATGTCTGTGCAGTGACTGAAACCTGGTTCAAGGCTCCTGAGAGCACCCCAGCACTATCAGATTTTACCTCATATCATGCTTTCCGTCCCCAAAACTTGGACCGAACCACAAAAGGAGTGGGAGTATCCATATTCATCAAAGATACCCACACCTCTAGGTTAGTGGCAATGCACGAAGCATCGGAGACCATCCAGGTGCAACTAACCATAGGCAAAACTGCCTTACAGTTTGTAGCATGCTACAGACCACCCTCTCAAACTCAGGAACCCCACACAGCCTTCCTGAAGACACTGGAGAGTATGAATGTCTCTCCAAATACCATCATATTGGGAGACTTCAACTACCCAAACATAGACTGGGAACATTACTCAAGCCCCAACACCCTAGCCCAAAGGTTCCTAGAATTCATAAACTCAAATGCGATGGAACAACTAGTCACCATTCCCACAAGAGGAGACAATATACTTGACCTGATCATCACAAACATGGGGACAAAATGCTCCACACGAAGTATACCCCTCATTGGTAAGATCAGACCATAAATTAATCTCACTGGAAATCCACATCCCGACCCACCCCTGCACAAAGACCACAGTGAAGAACTTCTCAAAAGCCAACTTCACACTTCTTAAGACTGAAGTGGTATCCTTCAAGGGCCGTGGGCCAGAGGAAACCATAACCCACACTGCTGAATCCTTTACAAATGCCTTCTACGGGCACCTTCAAGAATGCATGGATCATGCAATCCCAAATAAAACCAAGACCCATCCCCCAAAGGCAGGCACCGGTCTGGTGGACCCCAACCATAAACAAACTTTACAACAGGAGGAGGAAGCTACTACATGACAGAGCAAAATCCCTAAAAGGGAAGGCAACTCTGATCAGTACTAGCAAAAAACTACGATCACTCATAAAATCATCCAAGGCCAACTTTGAGAGAAAAATCGCAAAAGATACAAAAGACAATCACAAGGCCTTCTTTAGCTATGTTACAAACCTGGGTGGAAACTCCTAGATATGCTCAGAGTTAGTCCAAAATGACACAAAATACACTGAACCCACTGACATTGCCAACATTTTGGCAGACAGGTTCAGTGCAATTTTCTCCTCTCCCGCCGCCCCAAACGGAGAAATAACTATCCTAGCAGAGTGTAGCCTCCTAACATCTCAGATGCCCAGGTGAGAGCCGCCCTCTCTAAAGCTAAAACACAGCATCAATGGGACGGATTGTCCCAGGCTGTGTGCTACATGAACTCAAGAGGAACTAAACCCACACATAAGGCTGCTGTTTAATCTTAGCCTTACTACAGGATACATACCCAAAGAGTGGCGTACGGCAACAGTGGTCCCACTTCACAAAGGTGGTGCTTCTACGGACCCTGGAAATTACCGCCCATAAGCTTGACGAGCCTGGTCTGCAAAGCTATGGAGAGGATCATTATGGAACTCATAAACAAAGACATTGGGGACCTACAGACATTGGATCCTACCCAATTTGGCTTTGTCAAGGGCAGATCCTGCCTTTTGAACTTAGTCGACTTTTGAAACAGTCACTAAGGCCATTGATGAGGGTAAGGCAGTTCACACAGCCTACCTTGACCTTGCAAAAGCCTTTGACACAATACCCCACTCGGGCATCATAGACAAACTCACCAGCTTAAATGTAAACCCATATGTCACAAGATGGGTTGCAAACTGGCTCAAGGACAGAACCCACAGGGTCAGAGTTGCTGGAGCTATGTCAGACTCTCGCCGGTCTGGCACAAGCGGTGTCCCACAGGCTCAGTCCTGGGACCCTCTTGTTCGGCATTTATTTTTCGAGGTACAGGCAAACATAGGAGGATTGTGGCTGACAAAGTTCGCAGATGACTGCAAACTGGGGGGCCATAATTGATACCCCAGCGGACACAAACATCCTTCAGAGAGGCCTCATAGAAATGGATAATTGGTGCCAAAACCATGGTCTAAAGCTGAACGCCAAAAAATGTATAGTCATACCCTTTGGGAAAAACAAGGTACCCACAAATTACCACATAGGTGGTAATCCATTAAGTATGGAAGAGGTAATCAGGGACCTAGGGACCCAGGTTGACAGTAACCTCTCATTTGACACTCACATTGCCAAAGTGGTTAGGAAGACCTTCTATATTGCCCACCTTATCATGAAGGGTTTCACATCTAGATCAAGAGAGGTCATTGTGCCCCTGTACTCTTCTCTTATCAGGCCAATGATTGAGTATAATGCCCCATTTGGGATGTATCGTACCCGACACCTGCAGCAGTTGGAAAGACCCCAAAAGTTCCTCACCAAGAGAATAAAGGGTCTTAAACATATGTCATATGCTGCCCGACTGAAAAAACTCCAGCTCTATTCAGTCGCATACCGCCTACTCAGAGGTGATCTTTGCCTGACGTACAAGGCCATGTCCAATCCGGAATTAATGGACATGCTCCACCTCAGAAAATCCAAATCCATCAGAGCCATGAGAGCAAGAGACTTAAACCTCAACACAGAAATAAATAGGACGTGCTGGAGGGACAGATTCATAACCCAGAGGCTCCCTGCACTCTGGAACAGAATCCCAGTCCATGTTAGGCAGAGCCCCTCACTAACTCTGTTCAAGAGAAATCTTGACGAGTGGATGGGAGATCATAGGATTACCCCGGGGGTCATCTCTGTGTCACTACTAGACAGAGGCACAGTAAACTAAACCCTAAATGGGTGTAGCATTCTCATCCTAAGGGGTGGTGAAAGCCACACACTCTCTGGCTAGGCTTATAAATGCCCTAGGGCAGATAGCCTAGTATGAACCTATGAACAGGTTCAGTTTAAACACAAATATTAGCACAGAAATTCAAAGTCACTAGCTACTTATAGAGCCTCTGAAAAAAATAGAGCAGTCTGTGCAGAACCAGAATTTAGCTGCAGGTCATTCAGTTACACAAAAAACAGTAAAAGATCCATACAATGAAGAAACTTACACTAAGTCACACCAGGTCAGCCAAGGGGGGGGAGAGAGAGGGAAATCCTAAGCACCTAGATTTGAAAATGATGCCTGTACTGAATTGTAGCAGTTTAACCTGTTTGAGGAAAGAGGGGGGTGGGAGAAAAGAGAAGGCAGTGGGAGTGGTTACAAGGAATACCTTGATTGACTCAAGACACCACACCAGAGATAAGTTGAATGTAAGGGCCTAAAATCTGCACTCAGCACTGTGTTATTTGCACTCAGTACTTTAATTTTAATGTTACTTGCACTCAGCACTGTAATTTCACTTATGTTTAGCAGGAAAGACAGACCAACAGTATACAATTTGGGGAATGTTTACAAGGGTTACTTGTTCAAATGTCAGGCTATTGCAGTTTACAAGGTTTCCTAAGGTGTCCTAAAGCTATAAGGTAAGTAAGTATTACAGATCTTAATGTAAGAGTCAATTTACTTCAGTTACAGGGGAAGGAGGCAACCACTCAAGTAGAAACAAAGAGCCCTATGGCTAACCAATATGGTGACCTGCTTAATTACAAAGCACTGTAAGTGAAAGCTTAACAAATGCTTTTTGTGTGTAACCTACTCTGTTTAAATGTTGAGAGAAACTGATTGCAGTCCTGTAGACACCCTTTTGTAGGGAACTGTATAGTTCAACTAGGTAAAGAGAAAAGCAGAAATTCTAGGGTACGCATGAAGGCAACAACAGGCAGTTATTATATAATAATGCATTCAGAAAGGTTTGGTGGGGGGGTAAAGTAGCATACTTCAGAATGAACTAAGATTTATAGCTAAGAAACCTAAGTAAGAGAGCAATGCAGTAAATAAACACTTGCCAAATTTTAAAGATATACCAGAAAAACTAAATCAATTATTCACAATTGTACAACTGGAAAATTGCCAGTAAAAGCACTTCAGGTATAGCTAGCCCAAGTTATTCAAGTCATAAAAGCACTTCTTCAATGTGTATGTGCAATTTAAACATTAAAAAACACATGCAGCAAGGAGGAGCTCTGATTATACACTTTCTCTAGGTACAGGTTCAGTTTAAACACAAATATTAGCACAGAAATTCAGTAAAGTCACTAGCTACTTATAGAGCCTCTGAAAAAAATAGAGCAGTCTGTGCAGAACCAGAATTTAGCTGCAGGTCATTCAGTTACACAAAAAACAGTAAAAGATCCATACAATGAAGAAACTTACACTAAGTCACACCAGGTCAGCCAAGGGGGAAGAGAGAGGGAAATCCTAAGCACCTACATTTGAAAATGATGCCTGTACTGAATTGTAGCAGTTTAACCTGTTTGAGGAAAGAGGGGGGTGGGGGAAAAGAGAAGGCAGTGGGAGTGGTTACAAGGAATACCTTGATTGACTCAAGACACCACACCAGAGATAAGTTGAATGTAAGGGCCTAAAATCTGCACTCAGCACTGTGTTATTTGCACTCAGTACTTTAATTTTAATGTTACTTGCACTCAGCACTGTAATTTCACTTATGTTTAGCAGGAAAGACAGACCAACAGTATACAATTTTGGGAATTTTTACAAGGATTACTTGTTCAAATGTCAGGCTATTACAGTTTACAAGGTTTCCTAAGGTGTCCTAAAGCTATAAGGTAAGTAAGTATTGCAGCTCTTAATGTAAGAGTCAGTTTACTTCAGTTACAGGGGAAGGAGGCAACCACTCAAGTAGAAACAAAGAGCCCTATGGCTGACCAATATGGTGACCTGCTTAATTACAAAGCACTGTAAGTGAAAGCTTAACAAATGCAAATATCATGGACCCTCACAAATGGAAATTGAATCCACAAATCTTCAGCATGGTAACACAAAAATGGGGGTGCCCAGACATAGATCTTTTTGCTTCCCCACTGAATTGCCAACTACAAAAATTCTGCACAAGGACTTACCACACACAAGCATGGAAAGTGAATGCTCTTTCATTCAGCTGGAAAAGCCTAAAAGTTTATGCCTTCCCACCACTGCCTGTCCTTTCAAAGGTACTCCTAAAAGCCAGACAAGAAAAACCACAGATGATCCTGATTGCTCCAGACTGGCCACACCAGCACTGGTACCCAATCTTAAAGAGCTTAGCTCAAGGCCCACCATGGATTTTGCCTCAAATTTCACACCTTCTGACTCAACAAAACAATCAGATCCTGCACGGTCAGCTCAAAACCCTAAACCTGGCTGCATGGCAGATTCATTAGTCAAACAGGCAACACCTCTCTAAAGCTGTTATGGATGTAATTTTGGAGGCCAGGAGGCCTAGCACCAGGAAATCTTACTCAGAGAAATGGAAGAGATTCTGTGCCTGGAACCAGGCTCAAAGTCTTGACCCTCTTGTCCCAAACATTCCTCAGATTTTACAATACTTAACTGAGATGCTGGACAAAGGCCTATCCTTCTCATCAATTAAGATCCACGCCTCTGCCATTTCAGCTCATTACAACACGGATCCTCCTTTATTCTCTCATCCCTTGCTAAAGCAGTACCTCAGAGGGGCTAAAAACATAAGACCACCCCGGAGAGCACCACCACCAACATGGGACCTCAATTTTGTTTTGGAAAAACTGACCTTGCCACCTTTTGAGCCAGCCAATACAGCCGATCTAAAATTTTTATCTTGGAAAACAGCTCTGCTCCTGGCAGTAACTTCAGCATGAAGAGTCTCAGAGCTACAGGCATTAATGGCAGTGGAACATTTTATAATATTTCATCAGGACAGGGTTTCTTTAAGGACAAACCCTACCTTCATGCCAAAGGTGGTATCTAGTGTGGCTCTTAACCAAACCATCCATTTGCCAACTTTCTGTCCAAACCCCAAGAATAAAGGGGAGAAATGTCTGCACTCTTGGGACATACACAGGCAGCTACGCTTCTACTTGGACAAAACAAAAGCTTTCAGGAAAACTGAGCAACTGTTTGTAGCATATGCTGCAGGATCACAGGGCAAGTCTATTTCAAAGCAGACTGTTTCCAAGTGGATAGGACACTGTATTCGTTACTGCTACACACAGCATGGAAAATCAGTCCCTAATAACATTAGGCCACATTCTACCAGAGCAACAGCTACTTCAACAGCCTTTCTCAGAGGAGTACCAACCAAGGAAATTTTGGAGGCTGCACCTTGGAGTTCAGTGCACACCTTTACCAAGCATTACCACTTGCCTCTTTACTCTAAATCCAGAGCAGGATTTGCCACTGTAGTTCTGCAGGGCATCATAGCCAATCCTAACTCTTTATAGACCAGCCACCCAACCTTAGCTTTGGGATTCTACCCAAGTGTAATGACTGCAGCAGTGTAACATGATGAACATAGTACAGTTTTGTACCTACCATAAATGTAGATATTCGAGTGTTCACACTGCTGCAGTCCAGGTTACCCTCCCTCCATCCCCTCTGTCCTAGCTGGAATTATCTATACCTTTCTATCCTATACAACCTTTGTGGTGTATTTGCTTGTAACTGAAGGTATTGTTTTTATTTTTTATGTATGTTTTATTAGCAATGTGTATTGCCTACCTACTTGGGGTCACCTGACATCTGGGGCAAGAAAAACTGAAGAAAATGGCATCGGATGCATCTTATATACCCCTGGCGCACTGACGTCAGGGAAGAAGTGACAGCAACTGACGCCGGACCAAGACTTTGGATCTCTGGCCGACTGCGGAACCGCCTGACAGCAGGATAACCCAAGTGTAATGACTGTAGCAGTGTGAACACTCGAACATCTACATTTATGGTAGGTACAAAACTGTACTTTTTGTTCAGTTACATTAGAATTTAATAGGAAATTATACAGTTTTATCAATATTTATTGGATCCTGGGAAGAGGAGTTAAAACCGTGAACAATATTTAAACCAGATTGTTCAAATTTCAAAAGGAAGTATTATTTTGGCAGGGGACTTTAATTGTATACTGACAGACAAGGATGCTAATACTGCTGGTAAAAAGAGAATTTTAGTTTCTGCTAAGGCTTTAATTGACTTTACTGAATTATTTCATGTCAAAATATATAAATTACTTTTCAGATTCAGAATCACTTTTTCACTCACTTCCCACATAGGCATGGCACATATTGTAGAACTGATAGATTATACATTTCAAATGAGGTGCTAAATAGATTAGGTAAAGTAAAGGTGGCATCATGCCCCCTTTCAGATCATAATGCCATAACTTTTAAATTGATAACAATATTCAGATTAAAAGAATACTGGCATACATAACCAACTTAAATGATTTCAAGGATTTCCTTACAAAAGAAATTCAGTTTTTTTTTATTAAACTCAATTACACTGAAGATACCTCTGAAATATATGTATGCGGTGCAATAAAAGCATACTTGTTTGGGAGAATCACTAATTGGTATATGATTAAGAAAAAACAATGGAATAACAAACTGAATGAGATACAAGAAAAACTTGATAAGTTAAAATTACATGACCAAAAAGATAAGACTAAAAAAATAAAAGAAACTGATGAATTAAACAGCAAATATTTAGAGATTCTCAATCATAGAACTATGATTAACTTGGAAAGGTTCAAAATAAAGAATGTTTCTGTTAATCCAAATTCTGTGCATAGTTTAGCTATTAAAACAAAAATACTTAGTAAGTTATGTCATATAAAAACAATGCATTATTAGATTCTAAAGAAGTAATTAAGATTTTTATTAAAAAATATATACAAAAAACAAGTTATCGGTTAACCAAATGGAAATAATTGATAAGTTCATCTTGAAGTCTGAACGTCAAGCTCAAATTAATGGTTTAAAGCCTAATAAGCCTCCGGGTAATGATGATATTATCCCTGAAATATATGAACTAATGCCCAAAAAGCCCTAATCATATTACATAAAATTTTACTTTAAGTAAAGGTCTTGTAAATATTCCCGTCTTGGAAATATTCTCTTGTTTCTCTGATTTTAAAAATTGACAAAGACCCTACTGTATGTTCTTCTTATAGACCAATTTCATTTTTAAATATAGATTACAAAATATTTATGACAATTCATCCTAATAGATTAAAGAAATATTTACCTTCTTTGGTTGATGAAGACCAAACTGACTTTATCTTGAATAGAAACTCTTATGATAATATTAATAGAATAATAACTATAATTGATTTTGCAAATAATTCAAAAAGACAGCTTGACTTTAGTTAGTTTGGATAGAGAAAGAGCCTTTGATTCAGTTAATTAAAACTATCTTGTATTAGTATTAGAATATAATTTTTCAAGTAACTTTATGCAACTTATTAATCTACTTTATAAAGGCTGCCAGGCTTTGTTAAAAATAGGTACATATACCTCCCAGACTATGCATATTTTGAAAGGAACTAAACAAGGATGTGCTCTATCACCTTTACTCTTTACTTTAATGATGAGACCATATGCTAATTTCATAACATTTAATTCAGAAATCAAAGGTATAAGAATAAGTACAAATCTCACATCTAAAATTCAGTTGTTCACAGATTACATTTTCTTAACCATAAATGGAAATAATAACTCACTCTCTCTCTCTCTCTGCTGTTTTGAGGTGATGTAATTATTTCAAAGAAAATCTAGTCTTTCTTTTAATGATAATGAAACAAAAATATTTCCTATAAATTCCAATACTGGCAATTAAAACATTAGATTTAATAGCTGTATAGTGCAAGAAAATAACATAAAATGCTTAGGGATAATAATAATCAGTAACATCAATAGCATAATACATTTTAATTATAATAATAGTTTAATTATTATAAAGAATTTAGTAAATAAGTGTAATAAACTTTTTTTTACTATGGATGAAAGACTGACTATAATTAAAATGGTAATTTACCCAAATTGTTATATATTATACAATCACTATCTTTACCTCCCCCAAGATCTTATATAAAGGAGTTCAATTTGTTAATCTTAAAATATCTTTGGTTTCCAAATAAACCCAGAATATCTTTGAATCATCATATTACAGACTGGTTAACCTGGGAATTGGTTTTCCAGATCTAGAGAACTTTCCTCTTTATCCTCAGTTATAAAAACAATATCTCTTTTTACAAATAATTATTACACAGCTAAATGGAAGGTGTTTCAGGGAAATCTTTGGTTAAAATCTATTCATTTTTTTAAAATCTAATTGAAATTTAATATCAAATAGCCATTTTCTTTTGGTTTTAAAAGATCACTTTGCAGCTAGTAACCACCAAATAACTAATGTTTATTATATTTCTACCTTATTAAATAATTTCAGAAAGTTTATTTATAGAAATCCACCATATAAAGCTTGGGTATTTCTTCTTTTTCCTATAGTGTATACTCAAAAGAATATTTCATCTTGAAAGTTATCAATGATGATTTCATTTTAAGAAAATAATCTGATATATTGGTCTCAATTGTTGATTAATGATAAGCTGCATTCGGATGATTATTTAATAAATAAATATTATTTACATGACAAACTTGTAGGCAAGTTGTAGATAATAAAATTAAAGTAATGCAGGTGAGGGTAAGAAATTCTATACCTAAATTAATTGAATTTCTAACATTATTTGTTCAGCAAAACACACTTAGTAAAGGTTTGATATCCAAATTATATAATGTGATCAGAAAAGAAACAAAAAAATATACTGGAAATTATTGTGATTATTTTAAACTTATTAACAACAATTCAGCTAATGAGGATGGTAAAAGAGCAATTATATTATTATCAAAACAGACAACCTTTTCCCTTAAATGGAGGTTATTTTCTTGGAAATGTATGCATAGGTACTTTTTTATACCTCATAAAACTGAATTAATCTTTAAGGAAAGAGATGTAACATGGAGATTAAAGCAGACTGGAAACATGTTTTTTGACTGGTTGTTCTCAAACCATATTGGTCTAATATTAATCTTTTCTTACAGGCATTATTTACTATTATTTTTTTCTAACATAGTCATTAATTTTACTTAATACTCAGATACCTGATTGTGTCAAGAGACTAAAATACCAGCTGTTATGGTGCACTCTGACAATTACAAGAAAATGTATAACTAGGAAGTGGAACAGTGAAACTACTCCATCTTTAAGGAATTCAAGAGCATTGCAACTAAAGTATTCAATCTGGATTTCATTATCATCAAAACAAGATCCATTAAAATCACTTTTTCTCCTTACAACATGTGGATAAAGTTTAAAGAACAATAAAATACACAAATGTTGAACATTCAGGAATAATTCTTATTTTTTGAAAGTTCTCAGAAAATTTAGGGTTAAGTAGACACTCTTATAAATAGCTGTTATTATGTTTTTATATATTGTTTTTCTTTGTATTATTTTTTTTTAAATTTCTATGTTTAATTATTTGTCATAGTTTACTTGTTTATCAAAATGGAAATAAAAACTTTTTTTAAATAAAGCTTTAAATGTACTAAAATGGAGCAAAGGTTACAGAGAGGAGAACCTGAACCAGTTAAAGATATATATAGAAGCATATACCTGTGGCATAGGAACCCACAGGAACAGAGACAGTAGAAGTAAGAAAGGTAGTAAAATGTTGCAGCCTGAATGTATTGCAAAGCAAGGAATAGAAGTATCTAGTAGAACTCAACTGAAGGAATCACTCACTAAACAGATATATTCCAAAGGAATGTAGTTGTGTGAAAACAAACATAACCTGACTAGATTTCTAAACTTTTTGTCAAGCTGAAACAGAAAGCCAAAAACAAGGAAAATTCTAAATAGCAAGTGAGACAAAAATACTTGAAACCACACGTCATAACCTCATTCAGACCACTGCCTATAGGACTGCTCCTTAGCCAGGATATAAACTTACATTCTTATGAGAATGACAATTATACAGTAGGACTGATGTGGCTCCCACTCACAAGTGTTCACACTTTATAAGCATTTCTAATGTTCCTGTTCTTGAAGTCTCTGTCTCAAATGTCATTTATCCTACATTAATCATTTATATTATAAAACATTTAGTTCTAAGCCATCCCCTATTCTTTTTAGTGTGAAAGGACCACCTCTGTGCCTGTATGGTAGTCAGTCATACTTCCAAGAAAAAAACATTTGCATCTCAGCACAGAGAAGGTCTTCAACTCAGAAAATTCTTCCTTTCGTCACTCATTGTCTGAATCTCTGGCTTAACCTAAAATCTGTAGCTAGTTGACTATGACCACTTTTCATGATGTCATCCATGTGTCATAAAGAAGAAACCTACCCCTGTAGTGACATATCAAGTACAATGTCAAACATTGTTTAAGTCAGTAAAATGGCAGCTCCATTCTCCTTATTTTTCTTTTTTTTTTATGAAATAATTTTACAATATGATATGAACCTTTCATCTCCATTGTTGTACCACAATTGCAGCACTGTAACAAAAGCAAATACCATACTCTCATATGCATTAAATTTAGAAATGTTTACAAAATTGACCAATTTAGATCCAAAGTTTGATTCCTCATACTTCTTCCCCACTCCCTGTGGCCCTTGTGTAAAGTGTCATATTAAGCATACCTCTGACAGTTGCACATAATATAAACAAAAGTTAGTTCCAGATTGGTTTACATTTTTGTACCTCTCTGCATGGCTCAGTCTTTTTCTTCTGTTCATGACTTGCTATGTATTCGGAGTACTACTCAGAGATGAGGGAGCTCAGTGCAGTCAAATCTCTGTTTCTATTTGGTAATGCCTCTTAATGGCAGTCTTCGTTTTAGCAGGATCTTCTTTCTTAATGTCCTATCCATGGAGAACACAATGGAGGCATTGGTATAGTATTTTATACGTCACTTCTTAAGGAATCACAAGGTTTTGGCATAGGGCTTAACTTGTTGGAGTACCCTTGATGGGTGGTTATTGTTGAATCACACAGGGTTACCCTTAAGCAAAGATGATTGTCTTTCTGAGGCAGCTGAAATATCTCTTGCCTTTCCTGAAAGTTCTGGAATCACACCACCAGTGATGTTGGATTCATTGAGTTTCTTATAGGTAAGGGGGAACCAAAGTTCAGAAACCCTTTCATTTGTATGGTGCTAAAACTGAAGTCTCCACAGCAACCACCTTTTAAGAAACTCACTTATATCCACATCCTTAACCTTTTCTGTAGACCACAAGGGTCTATATTAGTTCAGCAAACACTTAAAATAGTGAACGCTGTTTAATCAACCCAAGAAAGTCAAAATCCCTAAATCCCGAACACACTGAACAGTGATTTTTTTCTCAGGGAAAAAAAATCACTGAGCTGTGTTCAAAACTTTGTGCGATTCCAGAGATGGCGTATTTAAGTAGGGGGTTGTGGGGGCAGAGCCTCCCACATTGGCTGGTGTGGTGGGTGAAGCCCCCTACTTTATTTTGTGTTTGGATTTTTTTTTTTATTACGGATCAGTGATTTTTTTCCCTGGGGAAAAAAATCGCTGTTCTGTGTGTTTTTGAGATTTCGGGATTTCGACTTTATTAAACAGCATTCACTATTTTAAGCGTTCGCTTGAAATAATATAGATCCGACCACAAATCCTCAAATTTTTTCATCATGTGCAATTTTCCAAATTGTTGAGATAGATGAGCAGTGAAATATCTGCAATTCTGTCCGAGTTTCTGCTTCTTGTACTTTACTGTCTCTGTCAAGCAGTATCTACCTAAACTTTAGTTGTCACTATTGTCTGAGGTAATGTTGCCTTCATGGATGAACATGGCCTCTTTGTTGATGTTTGCAGTAAGTAAATTGCTGTCTTCAGCTTCCAAGAAGCTTCAATGAGTCCAGATAACTGTATCTTTTGGTCTGCTCTAACTCATTCTTTACACTGTACTCAGAGCTACTGACTTTTTAGGCCCCCTTGAACAATGTAAATTACACATTTTGTGCGATTTGCAGAAAGGTTTACATTTTATTACTGTCAATTTGTCAAGCCTAGCCAGTTTGATCCTTATTTATCTCTTTCTGCCTAACACATGCAAGAAAATGCTGACTAAATTGCTCTGTTTCACCTTTGTTTGCAGGATTTTAGTTCACCTCATTGTTTTGTTGAGTGCTGCTTTAGACGTGCCTTGATCCATATCTAGAAGTCACTCTCAATTGTTTGCTTTAAACAGAAATACTTTTATACGTCTGTACTGATTTAGTCATACAACCACCACATAAGAGAGAATTATTTTTATTAATTAATTAATTAATTAATTAATTAATTAATTAATTAATTAATTATCATCCTTTGTTATAATGTGGCCCAGTTTATTTTATTCATTCGATTTATTAACTCTTTAAGTGAATTGGTCTGAGGGCACTTTTCAGATACAACCCAGGCCATATAGGAAAGGACTGTTGACATATATGAAGAAGGTTTTAAGGAGTCATTTACATATATAGAATATATAAACATATAAGAATATACATCTCTGAATGGTCTATGTTTTAAAGTGGTGGGTTTGTATATGTTTATTTGATGTATGTCACTTTAAAATTTTTGGTGCATTTTTCAAAAGGTTATATAAGGGGACTTAGTTTATTTTTAACCAGTTTCTGATGAAGTTCAGTGGTGGTGAATGAAAGCACTAAGACTTCTGGTTTTAAGACATTAAAAGGTTTGGAGTTACCCTTTCTGCATTCATTTTGCATTATTGGATTTACAGTATGCTGTTGTGGACCCTGTTTTTTGTTGTACATATATAGAATATATGAACATATAAGGATATATAAAGAGTCTAATAAAAGTATTCTCTTTGGACTAATAAACAGGAAAGATACATATTCGTGCAAGTCAATTTACAGTGTCACAGTAAATATTGTTTTGCATTCTAATGAACCATCTTGAGCTTGTAAATGTGAATAATGTGAATCCTAGTTATGTACAGTTCTGTTATTTATAATTATCGTAATATACATTTTATACACTTGTTACATGAGAAGAGTGAAATAGGTGCACACATTTGTAAAGTGCTACGATTATTTTGCCCTTAAGGTAGCAGCTAAAGCAGTATGTAATATTGCCAGTGGAAACAGACATTAATTTAGCTTAGAAAAATCCGAAGTTGTACATATCAAAATGGAAGCAACTATAACAAGTGCCATTTGTGTAAGCAAACAAGGGATACATGAATTTCTAGAACAGAGGAGTTGACTAGATTAACATCTTTCTTTCAGAATAATTGTTTGCCATATTTTATCTCCTCCTGTTTCTTGCATGTATTCTATCAAAATAGCAAGCAGTCTGACCTTTTCACTTTTTGTGTTTGTCCTTATTTGGGAAAGTTTGTAGTCATCCTAATGTAATAGATGCAAGGCTTTTTAAAAGCTGAGTGTTTTCAGAGAATGACCAACTCTCCTCTTATGCTATATTAATGAGTTCATCAAAAGGGTGAAACGTGTCATGTCTACAGCTAGTGTGTGTTGGCTTTACTCAAGTGAATGACTTTATAAAGACTTACGAAATTAAAAAAATGTTTGTGGGCATTCAGAAGCCATGTAGATAGAACACTTTTGTATCCTAAAGGGGTAATTTGCGTATTCCCCATGGGCCTCTTTCAGAGGAGGTTTAAGGTATTGCACCATAAAAATTCTGCTTTACTGGGTCTTTTTGACTTTTTTGTCTGCATGGCTTCTCCTTTTGTGACCCTTTTAACAGTCCTCCCAATGTTGCAGATGTAAGGCTTTTTAAAAAGCTGAGTGCTTTCAAGGAAAGACAAACTATCACGCTATTCCTATATTGTTGTACTAATGAGCTCTTAAAAAAGGGGTGAATGTGATTATAGCTAGTAGTGTTTGGACCTGAATGCATTTAATCAAAAGTTAAAAAAAATCAGTGGGCATACAGAAATAATCAAGCTAGACTGTGTATATGTCCTTAAGGGATTGTTTGCTCATTTCTCACGGGCCTCCTTTGAAGGAGGTTTTTGGTATGACACAGGGAAAAGATTGTTTTACCAGGGTATTTTTTGATATTTTTGCCAGTGTGCCTTTTCTGTGTGAACATTTCAGTAGTTGTTTTTTTATCTTTTATTTACAGAACAGTATGGCATGTAGCATAATGTGTGTAGGTGTTATCCTGGGTCTCTGAATATTCAGGGTAACACCCATATGTTACTTTAATATGAAGGCATTTGAGAAGGCAGAATTAGAAGGATGAATCTTTATTGATCATTGTAGGTCTTACCTGTGTTAGATACTGGACTGTTTGTAGACGATGACCAGAGTTTATATTTTGTAGTGGAAATTTTTGTTTTATGCTGTTTAGTAGATAGACTGTTATAATAAAGCAAGTCACACAATATACCATCCTCATTATGGAACACTGTGACAGCTCAGCATGTTTTTCATTGTTGTAGATTTGGCTGCAAAGGAACTGACTTGATTCAGCTTCAGTGAAAATGGCAAGCGGAGTTGAGGATCCTGAAGATGTGGAAAACACGGAAGAAGAAAAAGAAGAAGAAGAAGGAGGAGAAGGAGGGAAGTGCCAGGCATGTACTTGGTGTGATAGAATGCATATCCATATATCCAAATGGATGCTTCCAGAAGATTTAAGAGAGAAGTACCTGGAAAGAGCTAATTGTATACCTCCTCCTCTATTTATATTGCTTATAAGTATTGCTGAGGTAAGTAGTTCTGTTTGCATCTAACTTTCATTTGTAGTACTGGAACATACAATTTGGACACATATAAAAATCTGATGGCTTAATTTAGGTGTTAGCTTCACAATGTAAGTAAAATGGATATGGTCAACGTATGTTAGTTCATGTATATATAGGTGAACTGGTAAACATGTTTTAAAGAAGAATTACTATACGCTGCTGTAAAGAGCTGATCAGGTGGTATCATCTATATGAACCACTGGTAGAAAGCTTCTTCATTTCAGTCTTGTAAACAGACTGGGTTTAGTTCATTCCAGAATATGAAATCCTTTTGTGCAGGATCTTCTATTCAATGTGTGAGTATATAAACATGCCTGAGGACATCTACTTGACTTTGATGATAAACCAGATCCCGCTGCACCTGGGAATGACTATTTTCTGTTTTTTATTTTTTTGCCTTAGAGTGTGCTACTGCTAGTGTTTTGAAATAGCCTACTTTGCTGTGTCTTGGAATGAATTTTTGCATTTAGAATTGGCTGAGCATTTTATAAGACTGTTGTCCCACACAGTTAAATTGCATATATTGCAAATCGCTGCTACTACCTTCACTAAATTTGTATCTTACCAATGTGATGTTATCCCTTTCATTCTTCCTGAACAAATTTGTTACAGATCTGATCCTCTGATCTGACTCGGCTGCAAACTTTAGACTTTGGATCCAGCTCTCAAGCTCCTCCCTCTATCCATAATGTCTTAGTCCACCTTCAGTACTCCAAATCTCATTTGCCACCATCATGGTCAGATTTAGGGTCCTTCTGTCGAGCATTTATAGCAATTTATTCATAAGTAAATGTATCTTTATTTACTTAAATTTTTACTTTTCTTGTTAGCACCTGTATACCAGCTTTCAAGTACTATTTTTCAGCATCAGTCACTTTACTATATTTTATTATAGTATATACTTTTATTACCATAGTTGGTAATTTTTTTCTCCGGCTCTCTATTACAAGGTAACTCTTTATTACCATTGCTGGTAATTTTTCTTTTCTTTCTTCTTCTTTCTCCCTTCTTAAAAAAAAGTTTTTCTCTCTTTTTTCCTTATAGTTTTTCTTTAGTAGGTCCTTTTCTGCTATAGAACCATTAATACCTACTTCCCTGTTATGGCTGACAAGCCGACAACTCGAGAATGTTAGCTGACAGACACAGTAAACCTATTTTGAAAAGCCTCCTTCCACCTTCTTCAGGGGCTCAAACCCCCAGTAAAACTTCTAAATCTGCTGCTATGGAACAGAGAAAGTACTCTCCATCAAAGTCCCCTGGGACTTCATTGGAACTGCCTATTAAAATCTCAGAATCATTGGATCCGACATCCTCTGACCCAAAGGTTCGTTCTACAGATCCAAAATCCTTGGATCATAATGTTTCAGATTCAGTCATAATTTCAGCCAGTCCCACAGCTCCAATCTCAGATCCCAAGTCTTTGGATCTGAAACCTGGTACTTCACACAGTCAAAGAGGTTGTCCTCCAGAATTCATCCTGGATCCTATAGCTCCTACTCTGTACTTTACCTTCATGCATACTGCCAAAAAGCATTCCATGCCCCAATCCACCACATCCTGTAGGTCATCCAGAAGTCTTTCAGAAGGTGATGTGGATAGGATGATGTGAAAATTTCTTAGAGCTAAGATCCAGATAGGGATCATTCTAGCTCTGTCACCCTATTGGATCTGTGAGTCTTCCAACCACTACTCACACAATACTGTTTCCTTGTCTGATCCATCCTTCAGTTTCAGAGTGCCCAGGATTCAACAGTTCCAAGAGGTCTGGAGCTGGATCTGAAAATAATTACTTCTTTGATTCCAACAGCATCCCTGACCAGTTCTGCACTTACACCATTGGATAAGAATGGGTCTGGGAGCTGAAATTATGGCATCAAGGCTGTGGGGCCAGGATCTACTCTGATGTTATTGAAACCATCTTTGCCCTTGCAGCCTCTACGCTGGAAAGCTTGGGTCCTTTTCCCTCCTCCAGGCACAGATCCAACAGGAGTCATGATCTAACCATACTGGAAGTCTTGGCTCTGGTGCAGGTGGCCATGGCTTCTCTGAGTCTGTCTGCTTTCAAGGTTGTGGAAAGGGCTTTTTCTCTTCCTAGAGATCTGGTCTCTAATCAATCGGATCTACTCCCTATTCCCTTTTCCGTTACAAGCTCTGAATCAGTCAGGCCTATTCCAAAGGGACAGCCAGTTCCAGCTAGCTTCCAGTCAGTTCCAGTAGAGGATCTCCACTTTCTGATACTTCCCCTGAACAACTCCCAGAGGAGATCCATTGGAACAAAATGTGCAAGAAGAGGCACCAAGATGCAGGCTAGTTAGCAGTACTTTTATTGAGCTCTGACAGTCTTTATATTTACTGATAGGAAAAACTGAAATCCAGGACTAATTTCTTCAAAAAAATTACAGGATATAATATTTAAAGGTCACTGGTTTGTTTTATCAGAAAAAATTGCCAATATTTAACTGGATTTGTATAAAGAAGAAACTTCCAGACAAATAGAGGTATTAAAAGAAATGATGCAGCAACAAAAGATCCAAATGAGTGGGATGGAAAACTCCTTAAATGACCTGGATGGCAGATTAACAGAACAAGAACTACAAGTAGAATTTATTTTGAAGCAAAATGCATCTTTAATAAATAAAGTGGATGATCTCGAGAACAGATCTAGGAGGAATAATCTTTGGATTTATAGTTTATATGAAAATTTGGAGGCTCAAAACATGATCAATTTCCTCACAACCTGGTTTCCCAAAGCTTTAAATCTGCAAGAAGCCTTTTCATATGAAATTGAGAGGGCAAATTGGTCTTTGACTAACTCAACCATGTACAACAAGGATAAAACCAAACTAAGATCTGTCATAGTTAGTTTTTTTCTCTTCACTGGATAAATAACTGGTTCTGAAGTCTGCATGGACCAATTTCTCAAATAAAAATGACAACAGTATTAGGTTTGATAATGACTACTCTTCTACAGTGGTAGCAAAAAGGAAGGAATGTTTGCCATTAATTAAGAAACTTAAACAACAATTAAAAGTTCATCTTTTATTTCCGGCTAGACTTCGCATATTTTTCTTGGAAGGCACCAGAACATTTGAAACCTTGGATACTGCAGTTTCTTTTCTTTCTAAAAACAACTTCCTAGTTCAAACAGAAGAAATGGATTCCTTGGGACACAGCCTCAAATGTTAAGCTGAGAAGAATAACTGGCAGACAACAGGAAAAAAAAAAAGGACAAATGACTTTCATTATTTACTTGTTAAAATAAAATGTTTTTGCATTATTAAGCACCTGCAGTTTATGGATAGGGAAAGATAAATCTTCAGCACTCTACACCATCAGGAAAAGGTAGCTCATATTAATTTATCTTTAGTACTTTGAATTTATACCAACATTAATACTTGAATCAAATAGACAATGCAGTCATAAGTATAGGACCTGTTAACAATGCTTATAGGTTACCTAATATACACTAGGAAAATGAATGACAACTGGGGATAGTTGTGTTTGGGTCGGGCGGGAGATTGTACTAATAGTCATTTGAATGTTGGTTGCACTGATTCTTTACTTATATTTATAGTTGATAGCCTTGCTTAACTTCTAACAAAGCTTTAATAATATGTTTAATATAGATAAATTTGTTTTTAGAGTACATGATTTACACAAGAAATGTTTTGTTTTAAGATGTATATCAACTCATTTATACAGTATTTATGATCGTTTTCTTAAAGAAATTTTTTTTTTAAGTCTGTGGTAATATTTTTCATAAAAATGAACAGAGTAAGCCAAGAAGCTTGAGCTACACACAAAGAATGAAAAGCACCACACTTTCAGTCTCTAGTTTCCCGCCGGAATCTCGAGCTGATTACACTGTTTGTTTGTTTTAGAAGTCTTCAAGCCGCGGTGGTGCACCGGTAGCATTTTTTCCTCACAGCAAGAACTTCTCCCATTCGATTCTCGGCTGGAGCGCCTTCTGTGTGGAGTCTGCGTGTCCTCCCCACGGTCAAGTGGCGTTCGAAAGACATACGTGAATGGGCGTGCCTTCGTTGAAGGTTGGGTGTCGGACTGGCACCTCGGCACCGTAAAAATCAACTGCCAATCATTAGCGGACCGGCGTTCCGCTGTGGAGACCCCTAACCAGGAAAAGCCGAAAGAGCAACAACAACCTAGCTTCATGAAGCAATTCTGAAGCCTGGGTTTTCCCACAGTCAATTAAAGACACTAAAATGAAAGTAAAAGAAGCATGGTGATGTTACTGCTTTACAGCACTCAGATATAGTTGTTTTATCATTCTAAGCTCTTAAAATGACACGTACACTATTTCACTGTATCTAAGTGTATTAATAGTTTACCACAAATTATAATTTAATTTAAACATACAGTCAAAATAAAAAACAGTTTTGCTTTACAGATTTCATGTTAAGTCTACACATTTACTGATTAACTATCTACTTTTTCATTACAAACAATTAATTGATTTGAAAGTTTTCTGTCACAAAAACAAATAGTCCGATAAGAGGAGGCAATTTCATTCTGTAGTTCACATATCTATTCCACACTGACATTTATCTACAAACCGTAAGAATAAAAGTCGCGTATAAGGAAAAGTTGCTGATTACAGTTTCTGTACTTGCTGATGTTTCTTTTTAGTCTATGAAGGATGATGTATGTTACAGAGTGTTGTGATCCTTTTAATGGCATTAGATAAAGGCAATACATCTAAGGCTAAAGCTATCTGTAAAAGGGTAACTTTGAACATTAAATAAGATGAGATCAGGCAAGAAAACACAGTCACTAAATCCTCCAATAGAAAAGATAAAACGTATTTATTGCAACAAATGGTAAGCGCTTTCGCAGTTAAGCTTCATCAGGTCTGATGAAGCTTAACTGCGAAAGCGCTTACCATTTGTTGCAATAAATACCACGTTTTATCTTTTCTATTGGAGGATTTAGTGACTGTGTTTTCCTGCCTGGCCTTTCCGTTGTGACTTTATTATATTCTCAAGTTATTTACGTTTATTTCCACAACGGAGTGTTTGCCCCTTGGCCTGCACATTATTTTCGTTCTCTTTATTAAATAAGATCACATACAAACAAAACTTTTCAAACAGTTTTAGTGTGATACAGACTGAGTTACTTTAAATGCTTCTTAGCTTGTTAACTCAGAAAAGGAAACTTGCTCAATACCTTACTGCTATTTATATCAATTTAATTATGCTGACTGCATTGTCATTTGACTTTATAATTCAATGTGGATTGTTAGTGTGTTAAATAATATTGTATATAAACCAAATCTTTCTATTTATAGGGTTGTTTTAAGTTTACATAAGTTACACTTCACCTTTTCATGATTTCTAAAATGTATATAATCACATACATATGACACTGCTACAAGTTGTATAATGACTTTTACATAATCTATCCTAAGTAAACCAGAGAAACAATATCCAAACATAAATTATACAAGCTAATATTATGTGGGTTTTCATCTTGTTTTTGGGTTACTTACACTTAAGAAAGAAAAAAAAGATAAGGATTTAACATAAGAAAGAATGTTGAAAGATTTGCTTATAGTAAACATGCATTAAAAAATGCATAAGTACAGCAGTGTACCCTATGTTTAAGCATAACCGTAAGACAACTTCTCTGGTTAAAAATGATTCATATCAACTTGTATGATTTCTTGATATGTTATTGGGATTGTTAATGCTTGTCAACCTTAGTAGACTGACTTTAGAATATATCAGACTGGTTAATAACCATAGGTTTACTATTATAATTATCCTATAGAATGATAACATACTTTCTGATTGACAAGTAATGACTTGTCAGGCTTGGAGTATAGTGTCTGCGATAGGGAGAGGGACACTTTTATGCCTTGTCATCTTAACTGTAGGGGTTATAATGACCCCACGGATAGAAAAGGGTTCATGGTTCAGGTTTTGATACTACAATTTTTTGTATGTGTTTTTTTTACTTCCCTAAGTATATTAGCCAAACTAAAAGGAAACTGAAACAGTTTTTTTTTTTTATTGACAGCAGTACACAAGCAAGAACTTTTATACATTATTCTGCCTTTTGGAATACAAGTTCAATTAAATCTACACATAGCAGTGTTTAAATATGAAGGTGATCTCAATTAATGTTAATGGGTTGAATAATAAATGTAAGAGACTAAGTTTATTTAAATATATTAAAACTATAAACCCACAACTGATATTTCTGCAAGAGACACATTTATTAACTGAAGACCTTAGTTTACTCAGCTTCAGTGGTTATGCAGTATTAACAAGTTCATCACATAAGAAAATACAAGAGGGGTAATGATTTTATGGAAAAATTCTGTCATTATGCCAAAAATAATAATCATATCAAGATAAATCTGGGCTGCTTTGTATGTCGTGTCTTTTCGGCTTTTCCCAGTTAGGGGTCGCCACAGCGGAACTCCGGTCCGCTAATGATTGGTGGTTGAGTTTTACGTGCCGAGTTACCAGCCCTGACGCACAACCTTCAACGAAGGTACGCCCATTCACGCATGTCTCCACGCAGAAGACGCTCTAGCTGAGAATCGAACCGGACAGTGTCTTACTGCGAGGCGACAACGCTACCGCAGCACCACCACCGCCTGGGCTGCTTTGTATGTGAACTATCTTAATAATTGGTAAACTGTATACTTTTATTAACATTTTATTGGATACCTGGCAACAGTTAGAAGAAGTAATCCAGCACTCCAAAGGGAACTTAATAATAGCTGGGGATTTCAATTGTATAGTAGATGATAAAAACATTGACTCTATAAATACCAGAGGGAAAACTGCAACATCAAAAACACTAGCAGAATTTGTTGAACTATATAATCTTAAAGATGTTAATGAATATGCAGATAAAGATTCTCTGCATTATATGTTTTTTTCACATAGGTATAACATGCACTCAAGAATAGACAGAGTGTATATATCTATATAAAAGGAAATAATTATATTTCTTAGCAATGCTAAAGTAATCTGTTGTCCATTAACAGACCACAATGCAATTACTTTTGAAAATTCATATCAAACAAAAGGTGACAATCACTAGATCGCCATTGCATATAACGAATCTAGAAGAGTTTAAAGAACTTTATATAAAAGAATTACAACAGTTTCTTGAATTAAACATAAATTAAGACATTTCAGAAATCTATGAATGGGATGCATTAAAAGCATACATATATAGAAGAATATTAACTTGGTACAAAAATAAAAGGAAGCAATGGGATAAGCAGTTAACTGGACTTCAAAAGGAAATAGATATTATTAAACGTAATATACAAAACGGACATAGTCAATTAACTAGTGATTTAACAATGAAGAATAAATAATATACTGAAATATTACATCATAAAATAATGATAGAATTAGAAAATAATCAAACTTATTTCATATTCAGTGAATCCAAAGAATCAAAGGAAAATAGCAAATAGAACTAAGAAAGTTATTAAAAATCAAACATGTAGTTTACTGGGACTGGCTCAGGGTTTAATTCAGGTTATTGATCATTTTTGCATAGTAGTTTCTGGTAAAAGAAAGAGGACTGCCTCTTTTCCTGAAGAGATTCAAGGTTCTGAATCTCAACAGGAAGATGCAGGGATATATTTAGCTTTTGTCCTCAGGTTTCTGATTCAGACTCAGAGGAGAACTCAGCTTCTGATTCTTCTTGTGGGGGTTTCTCTTTATCTGAGACTATTGTTAGAATGTTCCATTGTTTTCACCAGGAGAACACTGAGGTTTCTCAGTCCCTCAGAAAATACTATAAATTGTCACAGAAAGGTTTTCAGAATCTACATCCATTCCTCCTTTCCTGTATTATTAAGAGGATATGTGTCGTACTGCCCGCAATTTTCCTGATACTCAGCCAACTGAGTATAACAGGCTATACAATAGAAGGAGGAAACTAGTTCAGGAAAAAAAAGCAAATCCCAAGAAGGAAAGACATCCCTGATCAGTATCAGTAAGAAACTGAGGTCCCTCATGAAATCATCCAAGGCTAACTTCGAAAGAAAAATAGCCAAGGATTCAAAAGATAACCACAAAGGTTTCTTTAGCTATGTTAAGAATCTAAGTGGCAACTCGCAGATATACACTGAACTAGTGCAAAATAGCACAAAATATACTGAACCTACTGATATTGCTAACATCCTGGCAGATAGATTCAGTGCAAACTTTACCCCCCCATCTCACCTCCAAAAAGGCCCACAACAATAATGGAAAAGTGTAGTGTCCCAAAAAATCACACTCGCACAGGTGAAAACAGCCCTTTCAAAAGCCAAAAACACAGCATCAATGGGACCAGATGGTGTCCCAGGCTGCATCTTGCACGAACTACAGAATGAACTAACCCCCCACCTAAACAGGCTGTTCACCCTCAGCCTCTCCACAGGCTACATGCCCATAGAATGGCACACAGCAACAGTTATTCCTCTCCACAAAGGAGGGGCCACAACTGACCCTGGTAACTATCGCCCCATAAGCCTGACTAGCCTGGTCTAAAAGGCTATGGAGTGCATCATCATGGAACTCATTAACAAAGACATTGGGAACCTCCAAACACTTGACCCGACCCAGTTCGGCTTAGTTAAGGGCAGATCATGCCTACTAAACCTGGTTGACTTCTTTGAGACAGTCACCAAGGCCATAGATGAGGGAAAGGTGGTTCACACAGCCTACCTTGACCTCGCCAAGGCTTTCGACACCATTCCCCACTCAGGTATTACAGAAAAACTCACCAGCCTGAACATAAACCCCTACGTCACGAGATGGGTTGCCAACTGGTTTACAGACAGAACTCACATGGTAAGAATAGCAGGCTCCAGGTCAGACTCTAAACCAGGCACAAGTGGTGTCCCTCAAGGCTCGGTCCTGGGACCCCTACTGTTCGGCATATACTTCTCAGAAGTACAGGCAAACACAGGAGGACTATGGCTAACCAAGTTTGCCAATGACTGCAAACTGGGAGCCATAATTGACTCTCCGGCTGACACAGACATCCTCCAAAAGGGCCTTACTGAGACGGACACCTGGTGTCAAAGTCATGGCCTCAAGCTAAATGCCAAAAAATGCATAGTCATCCCATTTGGGAAAAACAAAACACCCATGAATTACCACATAGGTGGCAGCCCCCTTAATACAGAAGAGGTAATAAGAGATCTGGGGACCCAGGTAGATAGTAATCTCTCCTTTGACAATCATATTGCCAAAGTAGTTAGGAAATCCTTCTGTGTGGCCCATCTAATTACTAAAGGGTTCGCATCTAGAAATAAAGAGGTTATAGTCCCACTCTAGTCGTCACTCATTAGACCCATCATAGAGTACAATGCCCCATTTGGGATGTACCTCACAAGACACTTCCAACAACTGGAAAGACCACAAAAGTACCTCACCAAGGGGATTACTGGTCTCAAACATATGTCCTATGCAGCCCGACTGAAAAAACTCCGGCTGTACTTAGTGGCATATCGCTTACTCAGAGGTGATCTCTGCCTGACTTACAAAGCCATGTCCAACTCAGAATTGATGGACATGCTCCACCTAAAGAAATCCAAGTCACTGCGAGCCACGTGCTCTTGTGAGCTAAACCTCACCACAACAATAAATAGAACATGCTGGAGGGATAGAGTCCTGTCACAGAGACTCCCCATGCTTTGGAACAAAATTCCAAACTACATTAGGCAGAGCCCCTCACTAACACTCTTCAAGAGAAACTTTGACGAGTGGATGGGTAACAGAAAATAAACCCCTGGGATCACTTCATTGGCTCTGCTTGACAGAAGATCAGTTAATTAATCAATGGGGAGACGAAAGCTGACACACTCTGGCTAGGCTTATAAATGCCCTCTGGCAGATAGCCTAGTACCTACCTATGAACCTAACTGTCCCTAAAAATGCAGATAGGATGTATAAAGTTCCTCAGTCTTTTAAATGTTGTATACTTTTGCAACTTTGATTTTGAGAATTTTAAATTTTCAGGCTCATATGTTAAAAGTTTTTTCTGACATATTATGAAAGTATGATGAATGTTTTATCTACAGTTTCTATTTGTGAAGATAAAAATCCTTTAAATAACTTAGTTTTTTCTATTGCACAGGTCACTACCCATTGTTTGCATTGTATGTATGATTCTGTTAATACTTCTTCCAGGGCTAAGGCCACTGGTATTGTTTTAAGCATGATTGCTTGGCTGTATTGTCAGAACCTCCAAAATGGTTTAAAAAGATTAGGTTTTTAATTCTCCCTTAGATAGAGATTTAATGTTTGGCCCCTCTGCTGCAGACATGATTAATAACTGTGATGAAAGGGGCAAGCTGATCCAGGGAATCTTTCAAAACTTTTCAGCCCTCCTCTTTCAAATTGTCAAGGGATTTTCTTTCTCCTCATCCACTTTAGGCAAAAAGAATACAGATAAATAGACATTTAAGATGAAGTGGCAAAGGGGTTCCAAAAAGAAGTCTCAAACCTCCCAAAACCAAAGACAGTCCAGCAAATCTGAATAACTGTTCAAAAGACTGTGACCCCCGGCCCCTATTCTCTTCCAGGAATTCTGAATCTCCATTTTTCTGTTTGGCAATAGATTGTTTCAGACAAATGGGTTCTGAAAATCATATAACAGGGTTACAAGTGGCAGTGCGAGGAAATTCCTCCTTTCCAGAGGAACATTTCTCATCATGCAGATCAGTCTCTTTTGTTTCCTTCTGTTCTTCATCACATGCTTTCCCAAGTTGTGACAGAACCAGTACCAGCTTTCCAGGTGGGTTTTATTCAAGTATGTTCTTGGTGCAAAAAAAAAAAAAAAAAAAAGAAAATGCTTTAGACCAGTTCTGGATCTTTCTTTCCTAAACCTGTTTGTCATAGTGCCCAAATTCAGAATGATGTCACTTCACAACATGTTCCCTCTTCTTCCTCTTTCAAGTTTCCTGGTAACACTAGACTTAAAAGATGCTTATCATCACGTCCCTATTCATCCAGACCTCAGACGTTTCTTAAGCTTTTGTGTGTCTGGTTCACATTATCAGTTCTCTGCCTTACGCTGTCAAGATTTTCACAGAATGTCTGGATTTTTGCCTCATATTTTTGGTCTGTTCCTCATAAAACTTGCAATTTTCTGGAAAATCATTGAGGATTGAAGTCACTAAATAATAACAGTCATTTGAGCTTCAGACTTTATATCCTTAAGACAATGTATGCTAACACAAAATCTTTTATTCTAGCAGTGTTTTAAGTTTATAAGAGCAATATTTAAAATGTGTCCCTATTTTTGGGCCTTTGTCTCCCATTATTTTGGCTTTGTGCAGATTTCTTGTTTTAAGAGGTTGAGAGGTATGCTTTGGACTGTCCACGTCATCAAGAGTGTTCACAAAGTGTCTAGTTCCAATTATTGCTCATTGTAGGCTACAAGGTATCCACATTTTTTCCATATTTAGATGACTTACTTATTTTTAGAGTCTTTTTCAAAATGTCAGGAGCCTCTGCCTTGGGTGAGAGATCTCTTGCACAAGCTGGGGTTCCAAGAGAACATTCAAAGTTCTATCTTGACTCCCTTTCACAGGATTGTGTTCCTGGGATGTCAACTGGACACCTAAGTTCAAAGAGCTTTTCTTCCACAGGAAAAATAGATCTTTATCTAGATCTATTTTTAAGGTTTTCCACTCAGACTTTGGTTATTGCAGAGAATACCTCAGAATGTTGGGACTCATGACATTTATGATTCTCACGATACCTCTGGCAAGACTCCATATGAGGAAGGTACAGTGGTATCAGAAATCTTGTTGGTTCCAGCCTCAACACCTTTTATCTTTTCAGAGCCCAGTACTTGGGTTTGTCAGAAGAGAAATGTTTTGGTGGAGGCAACAGATATTCTTAAATCCAGGTCTTCTTTTTTACATCCCTAATCCAAGACAGGCAGCCATCACAGACACTTCAAACTTTGCTTGGGGAGTAGTTTCAGGAGGGATTAAAGTGCAGGTGTGTGTGTGTGTGTGGGGGGGGGGGGGGCAACAAAGACAGATGCAAGCACATAATATTAAGGAGATGTTTGCCCTGATCAAGGCATTAAACTCTCTGAACCATCTTTGGTCCCTGGGATCTCTTCACGTTTTTACAGACAATACCACAGTCATGTGATACATCAACAAGCAAGGGGGGACCAGGTCATACCCCCCCTTTGCAGAGTAGCCATGTTACCTTGGAATAAAGCTTCACAACACAGTCTTACTCTACAGATATCCTACATTCTATCAGAGCAAAATTGTATGGCAGACAAGCTGAGCAGGAAAAGGGCAGATCCTCACAAATGGAAACTGGATCAGGGGTTTCCAAGATTTGATCCATCTGTGGGGATTTGCTCAACTAGACCTATTTTTCTCCTGTCTTAACAATTAGCTAGCAAGATTCTGCTCCAGAACTCTATGCAAAAAGACCTGGAAGCCAGATATGTTTCCCTTTCATTGGACAGGAATATTCCTGTATGCTTTTCTACCCATTCCACTCATATCTTCCAAGATCATTGTAGTGACCTCCTGCTGGCCCAGGCAACAGTGTTTTCCCTTCATTTGGAAATGAAAAAGAGCAATACTACACACTCCCTCACAGACTGGATCTACTGACACATGAACATGGGTATTTGGTACACCCCATCCCCAGTCAACTTCAACTGACTGCCTGGGTGATAGGCTCTTTAGTTTTTAGGCTTCTGTTTACTGTGGTTGTGCAGAAGGTACTAATGGAGGCAAGAAAGCCGACTACTCGAAAATCATTTGTTAGCAAATGGAAAAGGTCGTTCTAGTTGGTGTGAACAACATAACCAGCACCCATTCAGAGCTTGTTGTTATCTTATTTTACAATATTTGTGTGAGTTACTATCCTGTGGCCTTTCTTATTTCTCCATCAAGGTCTATATATTGGCCATTTCAGCATGTCTGCCCCTGGAAGTCCCTCTTTCAAGGCGTTCTCATGTCAAAATGTTTTTGAAAGGGGTTTTGCATAAGAAGCCTCCAGGAAAAGCAGTAGCCCCACATTTGTATCTTAATTTTGAGTTAGGGAAGCCAACACCTGCTTCATTTGAGCAAGCTAACCTGGGTGACTTGAGGTGTTTAACATGAAAAACAGTTTTACTGATTGCTCTGACCTCTGAAAAAAGAATACTTGAGAACTGCAGACTTTTATGGTGAGTCAACCCGATCTCTTTTTCCACAGAGACAGGGTTTCTTTGAGAACTAATTCTTCTGGAGGTCATTAGCCTAGTAATTATCTATGAATCTATGAACCTATGGCATTAGAAAACTGAAAGGATCCTGCTTGTGGCTCTGTAAGACAGTCCCTGTACTTCCAGGTGATTGCTCCATCGCACCCACAGAGAGGCACTGGGAAGGGCTCTGAGCTCTGGTAGGCTGCCCAAAGAAGGGTAGCAGGGCACTACTACCTGAATGTCAGTAAGGCAGTGTGTTTGTACCAGTTCTCCTAGTTGACTAAAGAACACCGGCTACCAGCTGGGAGACACCGTTTTTCTCTTCCATTGTTTGTTATTTCTATAGATGCTGTTAGCTTGTAAATATTAAACAGTTGAAAAACCTCTAATGCTAAGTGCTTTCATCCAGCTTACTTTGTTTGAACTTCATCAAATAAAACAAATTTGTTAAAACTCAGTTTTCAAAAAAGGCATTTCAGTCACATGATCTATTAATCCATGATGTAATCACTCTAGATTAAACTATGCTGTAGTCTACAAAGTTGACTTTAAAAACATTTTTTAAAAACATGCAAATAAATAGTCATAAATAAAACTAAACTAAACTAAATAAATGTATTGTAAAATCTGTATATCAAATATTTAGTGAAGTGCGTTCACTAAAAATCCACCCAAAAAATTGTGTTTTTTCGTGTGTTCGTGTTCATCTTGTTAAAGACTTAATTTTTAAAACACAGTTGATCGAACACAACTAATTCAGTCCTGTCCAAGAATATGCATATAATAAGATCTGCCATACTAATTCTTTTCATTTGAGGAAAAGTGTTAGAGGCCCCCCCCTCATTTCTCTGTTCCAATGCTACCTCTTGCCATGTATTTAAAACTGTGCCCCTCATTGCTGTAAATGTGCTGAGCTAAAGAATTATTCATTTTCACTTCCTTAATACTATATTCATGTTCATGGATACAGTCTCTAAACTTGCAATCTGTTTTGCCTATGTAGAAACATGGGCATTTTTGGCAAAAAGCTCCATATGCAACTCTTCTAGATTCACACTTATACGCACCCTCTATCTTATATTGGAGTCCTCTCACACAAAATGTCTCCTCCATCATTATCAGCTTACAATATGGGCAAAAAAACACATTTTTCATCCGTGATGGTTTTCTATTAATATCTGGGTTCAGGTTTTCTAATATATTCTTAAAATTAATGGTGTTCTTCCTATTCTGTCCCTCACAGTTATATCTTCATATAAAAGGGCCCAATTCTTATATAATATTCTTTTCAATGTATTAGACTGTGTACTAAAAGTGGTAATAAATTGGGCTTCTGAATTCCTGTCAGTATGTTATCCAAGATTGTTCATTTGTCAATGTTATCAATGTGTTCTTGCCTTACTAGTTCTCCAATATTCAAAATTGGTCTGAAATAACTTCTAGATCTCTTATTCTGTATTTCCTCAACTAAGTTTTCAAGTAAAGAGTGGGGGTACCCTCTTCTAGTAAACATCCCAATTAAGTTATTAACATTCATCTAAAAAGTGGTGCGCTTGATTAAATGTTTGATATATAGATTTAACAATATATGTATTTAGTTTAATTCAATTTATGGATTTGTTTGGTTTGTCTTGTCTTGTACTAGCTTATAAATTTATCGAGTATTCTGTTTACTCAACCTGAAACTTGGAGTCTTTGAGGTTTTGGCAAGGGTTTCTTGAGTACCTCAGCATAAGATGGCTTATTTGCAAATTTAGGGCAAGATAAGTATGGTTGTGTGAGGTTGGTGTCAGTACTGACAATAAATTTAGGTGAGAGGCTGGTGTTCAGAGTTAGTAAGGCTCACACTGCACATGTACAGATTAATCTACTGGAATAAGTAAATGGTTGTCAGTAAAGTGCAATTGTGTAAGTAAACTTACCATAACAGTAGATGTTCAAATGATCACTGGTGCAGTAGCCTTAGTTATATGGGTTGTATCCTGCACAGGACATAACAGCCAGACAGATTCTAAAGCTTCAGGACACCTTCCACATGCTCAAACAGTCAGTCAGCTCGAGTTGAGCTGACTAAAAAGACAGGTATGGGTGCCAAGTCCTTTAGAGCTTTCATGCCAACAGAGAGAGGGAGGCTAAGCCCTGAAAGGACATTGCTAGGAATAACAAAAAGTAAATGTGCACACCCTGGCATAAATAACACACGAAAAAGCAACTCGGATGGAGGGATGGAGAGGCTATTGCAGCAGTAATCATTCACACATCTCCAGTTATGGTAAGTTTACTTACACAAATCTGCTATGTTCATCATATTGATCACTGCTGCAGTAGCCTTAGCTATATGAGTAGATTACCCTGGCTTACTATATTTGGGAGGTGGAAGGAAAAGAGTGCAGGAGCCCCTGGAGAATGGTCCTAGCAAAGCCTGATCTACACCTAGAGAAAGAATCAAGCTTATAGTGCTTTGTAAATGTATATACAGGTGACCAAGTTTCTGCTTCTAGAAAACTTCTCGAAACCAACCTTTCCAAAAAAGCCATAGATGAAGCCAAGGCCCTGGTACAATGCGGCTTGACCCTGCCTGAAAGAATTTTGTTGTAGTAAGCATAACAAAAGGTAATAGCCTTAGGTAACCATTTGGAAATAGTCTGTTTTGACACAGATTGTCCTTTCTTCTTATGTTCACATGAAGTAAACAACTGATCCAAAGATCTGAAAGATTAGTTCTGTTAAGATAGTACCTGAGTTGTATGTGGACAGCCTTTCTCATCCATTTCTAAGTTCATACTGTAAGCACTCACCTACAAAGTTACCAAGAAGACTTAATAAAGATTAATTGGAGAAATATGGACATCAGTCTCTTAAATTTTTTGGATATTTGTTAGAGCCATTTGGAATGCTTATTTTTAAACCGTGAGTTTTGAAACCAAGTCTCTTTCTAAACAAATAAATATTTGGGTCCAACAAATTGTACTTGGTGCTCTTTCCAAGCCACTGTTGATTCCTACAGTGAATCAAACAGACCTATTGCTTTTAGTTTTTAACCGGTACACCGGTAACCAAGCAAGGAGAGCTTCAGGGGGTAATTTCCTTCAAGGAAAGGACTTTGCATTCCTACATTGCATTTCAGTTCAGGAAAGAAAAAAGGGAGCTGGATAGTTTGGCTTAAAGTAAAGTCGGATGCCACGTTAGGCATAAAAGAAGGATGTTGTCATTTCTGTCCATTCCTCAATGGGTGGGTCTGGGATCCAACCCTGGATGCAGCCATGGCACTTCCAAGCTTTGGATCTGGTACTCAGGCTCCTCCCCTTACCCATAATCCATGTGAAAAGAATGAGCTATCTCAGATCTTTTGTCACTTAAAAAGCTACAACATGTCTTGGTGCTGAGGAAAGTCTTGCATAGAACATTTGAGGATTTTTCATTTTAGATAAGTAATTCCTTCTTCTTTACTTCTTTCTTTATGATTACTTAAAAAAAAAAAAAAAAATATATATATATATATATATATATGTGTGTGTGTGTGTGTGTGTGTGCGTGTGCATGTGTGTGTGAATAATATATTTATGTGTATATGGCCTAATGGTTAATGTGTTTGCCTTACAAACTCGAGGTGCAGGATTTGAGTCTCACAAAGGATAATTGGCTAGGCTTAAAATGGCTTGCAAGGACAGTTAGCCTAGTACTAACCTATGAAACAGTCAGTCAGAAAATATCCTTAGGGTCAGGAGAGTGGCCTAATGGTTAAGGTATTTGCCTTACAAACACAAGGTGCAGGGTTTGAGTCTCACAAAGGGATAATTGGCTAGGCTTAAAATGGCTTGCAAGGGCAGTTAGCCTAGTACTAACCTATAAACCTATGTGTGTATATATATATATATATATATATATATATATAATGTGTGTGTGTAAATAATATATTTATGTGTATACATATATACATATATATATATATATATATATATATATATATATATATATATATATAATATATATATATTTATACACACACACACACTTTTATGGAAAGGTGAGAGTTGCACACTTTTATTGACTATATTAATAGTAGCATATTAATAGTAGCACTGACTTTTTAAAGTTTAGCATCAAAACTTCTTCTTCCAGTATAGAATTTTTAGTTGTGTTAGTTTCCAAGGATCTAAATGGTACTTTTAACACCGAAATTTATAGAAAACCATGCTGGAATAATAATAAGTTGCATCGGTCCAGCATGCATCCTAGTTATGTTTTTAGGAATTCTATGAATGGGCAATTTTTTTTAAGAATTTCCAGATTGCATATCAATATGTGTACACTGGACCAAGTCTTTGACATTTTAAGTAATGAGTTTATTGAAAGGGGTTATAAGGAACAAGAGGTGCGGCAGGTAGCATCACATGTCAGAGAACTTAGAGATAGTGTAGGGCAACCATTCTTTCCTGAGAATGGTGGAAAGAGAAATATTAACAAAGAGTCAGAAGAGAAGATGAGGTTAGCTCTAACTTATTCCAACAATATAGGGATGGTATGCGATATTATTAAACGCAACTGGCAAGTCCTATTAATGGACGATAAGATTAAGAGCATCATTGGACTTTTTCCAGCGTTTGCTTTCAAGATTATGCTCCTTCTTTGAAACAAAAATTATGTTATGTGAAAGAAAGGATAATTAGCAGAATATCTGGTATGGTAGGGACATTTCCCTGTCATTCCTGTAAAGCATGCCAGTATATTTCCAGTAAGAACTATTTTGTTCATCCAGGCACAGGAGCAATGTTTGTTTAATTTATATGCTGACTGTATCAGGACCGGTTTGGTTTATCTGGCTGCATGCACAAAATGTCCTAGTTTTTATGTAGGTATGACAGGCATGAGGCTAAAAGACAGGGTATTAGAGCATCTAGGAGATATAAGAAGGGATATGCCTACCAATGCTCTAAACAAACATATTAAGAAGAACAAAGGACATTCGTTTGAGTTTATGGTTTTACACATTTTTAATGTGAGCCCTAGGGGAGGAAGCATCCAGAATAGGATAGGAAAAGAGGAATTGTATTGGATTATAACTCTACAGGCTGACAAAGGATTTGGCTTGAATGAAATTGTACCTTTAAACCCCTTCTGAAAACACAAAGACTGATTCATCGATTGTTTGCAACTGGAATTGCCTTGATTGATTAATTAGTTGCCTAGATTTGTATTTAAGAGTGTTTGTTATTTGTAAATTTTATGGTTCAGAGGTTCATATGTATGTACTAGGCTATCAGCCCTGTGGCCTATATAAGCCTAGCCAAAAAGGTTCGCTAGCTTTCACCACCTAAGAAAATTATTTTCCTGTGCCCCTGTCAAGCAGTGCCACAGAAGTGATCCCCGGGGTGAATTTTCTATTTCCCATCCAGTTGTCAAGATCTTTCTTAAAGAGGGCCAATGAGGAGCTTTGGTTGACATGAATGAGTAGTTTGTTCCAGAGTTTGGGAAGTCTCTGGGACAGGAATCTATCCCTCCAGCATGTTCTGTTTATTGTGGTGACAAGGTTTAGGTCCCTGGAGCATGTGGTTTGGAGAGATTGGGATTTCTTTAAGTGTAGCATGTCCAAGCTCTGGGTATGACATAGCTTTGTATGTTAGGCAGACATCGCCTCTGAGTAGGCAATATGCGACTGAGTAGAGCTGGAGTTTTTTGAGTCGGTCTGCATATGGCATCTGTTTGAGGCCGGTAATCCTGTTATTGAGGTATTTCTGTGGCCTTTACAATTTTTGTTGGTATCTTGTGAGATACGTGCCAAACGGGGCATTGTACTCTATAATGGGTCTTATGAGGGATGAGTAGAGAGGAACAATGACCTCCTTTTTTCTAGAGGAGAACCCTTTTGTGATGAGGTGTGCCATGTAGAAGGATTTCCTGACTACTGTGGTGATGTGGATATCAAACGAGAGACTATTGTCCACCTGTGTCCTGGGGTCTCATCACACTTTCAGTGTTTAGTGAGCTACCGCCTATGAGGTAGCTCATGGGTACTGAGTTTTTCCCAAAGGGGATGGCAATGCACTTCTTGGCATTGAGCTTGAAGCCTTGACTTTGACACCAAGCATCTGTCTCTGTGAGGCCCTTTTGTAGAATGTCCACATCATTAGGTGGTTCTGTTATGGCTCCCAGTTTGCAATCATCTGCGAACTTTGTTAGCCAAAGACCTTCTTTGTTGGCCTGCACTTCAGAGAAGTAGATGCTGAACAGGAGAGGACCCAGGACCGAACCCTGTGGTACTCCACTCATCACTGGTCTGAAATCGGACATGGAGTCGGCTACTTTTACTGTGTGGGTTCTGACAGTAAGCCATTTGGCCACCCATCTTGTGACATAGAGATTTATGCCCAGTTTAATGAGTTTATCTATAATTCCAGAGTGGGTGATGGTATTGAAAGCCTTGAAGAGGTCAAGATAGGCTGTGTGCACTACCTTGCCCTCATCTACGGCTCTAGTGACTGCTTCAAAGAAGTAAATCAGGTTTAGTAGACATGATCTACCTTTTTGAAACCCAAACTGAGTGGGGTCCAGGGTTTGGAGGTTACCTATGTCTTTGTTTATAAGCTCCAAGATGATACATTTCATGGCCTTGCAGACCAGGCTTGTCAGGCTAATGGGGAGGTAGTTTTCAGGGTCCATGGTAGCACCGCCTTTGTGGAGTGGGATAACCATTGCTGTGTGCCATTCAGTAGGCATATAGCCTGAGGTGAGGCAATGATTGAACATGGTACTTAGGTGGGGTGATAGTTTGTTCTGTAGTTCATGCAGTATGCAGCCTGGGATGTTGTCTGGTCTCATGTATGCTGTGTTCTTAGCTTTGGAGAGTGCGGTCTTTACTTGTTCATCTGTGATTGCAGGGGCTTTGCATTCTTCCAGTATTAAGATGGGCCCATTGGAGGATGAGAGGGGGGTAAAGCTAGCACTGAACCTGTCTGTCAGGATGTTGGCAGTATTGGTTGGTTCTGTATATTTAGTGCCATTGTGCTGTAGCCCAGAGCAGATCTGAGTGTTGCCATTGAGATTCTTGACATAGCTGTAGAATGCTTTGTGGTTGTCTTTGGAATCAGTGGAGATTTTATTTTCATAACTGGCTTTGGAGGATTTAATGAGGGATTTCAGCTTCTTGCTGAGATGAGCAGGGAGTTCCTCCAATCTTGAGATTTTACTCTTTTTTGCAACAGCTTCTTCCTTCTGTTGTAGAGTTTGTTTATGGCAGAGGACCACCAGATTGGCTTCCTTTTTTTGGAGGATAGCGTCTTGGTTCTGTTGGGGATGGCATGATCCATGCAGTCATGTATGTGCTTATACAGTGCATTTGTGTAAGATTCAGCAGTCATACCTCTATTTTCCATCTGCATGGGTGTTGTTAAGCTTGCCAATTCTGTCGTAAGAAGCATGAAGTTGGCTTTGGAGTAGTTCTTGACAGTGGTTTCCTTAATGGGGGGTGGGGGTGGGATATGGATGTCTAGGGTGATTAGCTTGTGGTTGGATCTGACCAACGAGGAGTTGACCTCTGGCATGGAACACCAGTTACCCATATTGGTAATGACCATGTCCAGGATATTGCTGCCCCTGATTGGGGTGTGGACAAGCTGATCCAAGGCATTGGAATTTATGAATTCCAGAAAACGTTGAGCAAATGAGTTGGTACATGAGTAGTTTTCCCTGTTGATGGTGGGGTAGTTGAAATCACTCATAATTACAGTATTGGGTTGTACCTTAATATTTTCCAGTATCTTAAGAAATGAAGAGTGGGAATCCTGGGGCATGGTGGGGGATCTGTAACAAGCTACAACCAGTTGCACTTGGATAATTTCGGATGCATTATGTTGAGCAACTAGCCTGGAGGTGTGACTATCGTTAATAAATATGGACATGCCTCCACTTTTAGTGTTTTGGTCCAGGTTAGGTGGCCGAAAGGTGTGGTATGAATTATAGCCTGGTAATGCAGGGGTGCTCTCTGGAGCCTTGAATCAGGTCTCTGTCACTGCACAGATGTCGATGTTCTCCATTTTAAGAAGTGCCTTGAGTGAGTGCATTTTGAGGTTTAGACCTCTAGCACTGAGTAGCATTGCCCTCAGAGTTTGCTTGCTTGTACCTGTTACGGTGGTGAATTTAGCATTTGAACCTTGCCTAAAAAAGGCAGTATAGGGGTGGCAAGAGCCTTAGCCAGTATCCGGAATCCTAGGGGTGACAGGTGCAGGCCATCTCTGGCAAAGCATCATGGTCTGTTGACCATGTCGTCCCAGACAGACAGATACTGAATCCCCTTAGAATGACACCAGAAGTTTAGCCAATTGTTGAAGTCAATCATTTTGTCCTTGTACTGTGGTATCATTCTGGTGATGGCATGCTACTCAGGGCTAGGGTCATACTTGCCTGATCTACAAGATCCGAGAGCTTCTCCATGTCTCTCTTCATGTAGCCGAGGGAGGTACATCCCAGGTCATTCACTCCAACATGGACAATGACAGAGTCATATCTGTACTTGTTGTGGAGTGACCTGAGTGCGTGCATTATGTGGCGGATCCGGCACCCGACAGGCAGCTGACAGTAACTTTCTCCTTGTTTAGCCTGGTGAGTGGGACATCAGTGTGCCTGACTATAGAGTCACCTATGACTAGTGTGTTGGGTATGTTGCTTTGCCTTATGGGCTGAGGTTGAGTGGCACACTTATTTTGTGGGCTATGTGTCATTTGGGTAGTGTTGGGGGGTGGTGGTTGTCTGTGTTTCAGCTTGGGAGGTCTCTGTTCCTTGTGCAGATTTTTATTGAGAGCCTCCATGAATGTGGTGTGTGCTTTGTGTTTCTCTGTGTGGGTTTTGGTAGTGTGGGTTTTGAAGGACTATATGTTGAGTGTGGTGTGGTACAGGGGTTAACCTTCTCCTCTTGACTGTCTAGTCCAGTCTTGGCTGGAGAGTTTCCAGTTTGACTATATAAGTGCATCTCTCACAGGTTGTAGTGTTGGGTGGTAGGAGGAGAAGGTTGTCAGTGTACATGAGGCAGTTGCTACATTGCCCCAAGATGCCCAGGTTCATCGGGTGGACAGGAGAAAACACCGGGAGCTGACCCATGGACATGCCTGGATAGGTGCTTATTAATTTAAGTACAAAGAACTGTTTTCCTCTTGACAAGTGAGGAAAGTCGAGTGCTGTAGTAATTTGTAGTTTATTTAATGCTTACGAGTTCTGAGCAAGTCCTGAGCACAAGGAAACAGTTTTGAGTGCTGAAACTAAAAAAAAAAAACTGGCTAGTTCTAGCTCAAACTAGCTGATGACGTTTTGTATGATAGCGCTTACCTCAGTTTTGGATTAAATTAGTATTCTTTTTTATAGCCTTGGATGTCATATTTTCAGCTTGGACTGAATTTTTTTCTGCATATCCTCTCCTGTTCTTCCTATACTTGTTAGTGTATTTCTGAAATACTATAGCTGGCATTTTTTTCTTTTTCCCCCCTTATACCTTTCAGATAGTTCCCTTGATTACCATTGTTGGTAATATTTTCTATTTACCTTTTCTATTTAAAAAAAAATTAAAAAATTATATATTATCCCTTTATCTTTAGTCTTTAGTTTCCTTTACAAATTTCACAAAAAAGGAGAGTGCATGCTGCATCTGTTGGATGTTCACAGACTGTTACATTTTTTTCTACATAGGACAAACATTTTCAGGAAATCAGATCAGTTGTCTCCTTTCTGGATTCAAAATTGGGCAAACCAGTTATTAAAATGACTTTAGCCAAATGGTTAACTGATTGTATTTCCTTTGTTTGCAAAACATTGAGTTTGGCCTTTAAACCTCTAAAGGCTCATTCCACCAGGTCTATGGCAGCTTCTTCTGTATTTTTATCCAGATCCTCCTTGGATGATATTTGTGCAGCTGCAACTTGGGCTAATCCTCATACCTTTGTTGCACATTTCAAATCAGATCTGGTCTGTAGGGGAGGAACCGCCATTGGCTCAGTGGAGCTCAGGAATATCCTTCCTTACAGTCCTCCTGGGATTCAGATGGCTGCGGACTCTGTCCCATTTCTTGAGGAATGAAAGAAAATGATAACATCAGATAAAGAAGTTATGTATTCAACATAACATTCCATCTGTGTTGGCCACTTTCATTCTTTCTCAACTCCCTTCCCTCCAACCCCCTTCCATCTGGAAGGATTAAAAGATGCTAAAGGAACCAACGTTACTTCATTTGAGCTCCAGATACTGTTATCTTGTATCCTAGTTATTTGTTAATTACTATGTAGTCTAAAAGATCAGCAAAGATCATCAGAAATATGGTAAGGGACTAGTGCATTATGTGTAAGGGAGGAGCTTGAGAGTTTCAGTGTTCCACAAACTGGAAAAAACAGCTGAGTCAGATCCAAGGGTCATATATGAACCCATTTATTGAGGAAGAATGAAAATGGACAATGCAGATGGAACGTTATGGTAAGTACATCACTTATTCTTTTTGTTTGTTTGTTTCTTAACCACAGATCTGCCCCTGCAGTGATTTCTTTGGTAAATCCTGCTGTAGATAAACATCTGATGAGTGCTAATTCCTTCCCCTCTGATAAGGATGGGAAAGCATTTGAAAAATTGTGAAAAAGTGTATTCGTCTTCTACAGTTATTTTTAGCATTCTTAATTGTCAAGCTCGCATGTTAAAGTTTATGTTTGATTCATTTGAAAATATGAGGAACATTATAGCTTATTTTCCATTTTCTGAGAAAAATCATCTTTGTGAAATTGTATTGCTTTTGTGACTCAAGTAACTAAGCACTCATTTATGTGTGGTTATGATTCAGCTGATGCCACTTCCAGAACTGCTGCTGCTGGAACCATGATGAGATTTGCTTGGTTTCTTATACAAAACCTTCTTGAAGATGTTATAGCTGAAATTTTAAATTCTCCCTTAGATTGAGAGGTTGTATTTTGGACCATTTGCTGCAGAGATGCTTAAAAAGTGTGATGAGAGAGGGAAGCTAATTCAGAGAGTTTCTTAGAATTTTCTTCTTTTATTCTTCAAACGTATCAAAGATTTTACATCTACCTTTGTTACATTTAACAAAGGCAAAATAAATAGACACAGCAAGCTGATGGTAAGCAGACTTTTAAAAAGCATTGACAAGGGGGCTGCAAAAAGAAATAAGAGCCTCCCAGAAACAAGGAAAGTTTAACAAGTCTGAATGACTATTTACAGAACCCCCATTCCTATTTTGCAAACCCCTAATTCTTCTCCAAAATGTGATCATATGTTTCCATCTTTGGCAGCAGATAGTTTCAGATAAATGTGTTCTGAGAGTGATTCATCAGGGATACTGATGGCAGTTGGAATATCTTCCTTGTTTTTAGGGAATTCCACCTCATCCACCAGATCAAAATGTTTCTAATTCTATAGAAAGAAACATCATGAGAACCAGTCCTAGATCTTTCTCTTGTAAATCAGGTTCTGAAAGTTCCAGCATTGGAAATGTTATTGCTTCACAACCTGTTACCTCTCATTTCCCATTTAAATGTTTAGTCACCCTAGATTTAGATGATGATTATTATCACATTCCTATTGCACTAGATTTCAAATGTTGGTCAAGGCTTTCTCTGTCTGGACCACACATATAGTTATCTGCATTACCCTTTGGGGTATCCACTCTTCCAAAGATATTTGCAAAGTGTCTAGCTCCAGTGATATCCTTCTGCAGACTGCAAGGTATTCAGATTTTCTTCTTTATTTAGATGAATAGTTTATCTTTGCAGAGTCTTTTTCAAAGTGCCAGGGCTCTCTCCTGCACAGATTGTGGTTTCATGAGAACATTCAAAAGTCTTGTTTGACTGCTGCTCATAGGATAGTTTTCCTGGAGTGTCTTCTAAATACCTCAGTTCAAGAGCATTTCTTCCACAGAGAAAAATAGAATGTTTCTACTTAAACCAATGCCTCTGCAAAGGCATTTCTCAGGATAGTAAAATTCATGGCATCCATGATTCTCATGATTCCTCTAGCCAGACTCCACATAAGAAAATTTCAGTGGGGCCTAATACCAGTATGGTATCAGTATTGAAATCCCGTGATATTCCAGATACCAGTTTTGAGATTTGTTTAAAGAGAACATATTTTGTGGAGAGACCAGTTTTACCAGAATCCAGATCTCTGATTTTTCCTTCCAGATCCAGCACAGTCTGTATCTACAGATGCTTCAGCCTTTTCTTGAGGAGCAGTGTCTCTATGATTAAAAGTTCAGGGTCTTGGAACAAAAAAGAAATGGAAGTAATAAATGCTCTCAATTCTCTCAGTTTTCAGTGGATCCCAGGAGCAATGCAAGTGATTACAGACAATACTACATAAACAAATAGGGGAACCAAATCTTACCCTCTGTGTAGACTAGCATAGGTAGCCTGGTATATAGCTTTTCAGCACAGTCTCAATTAACTGGTATCTTACCTCCTGTCAGAGCAAAACTTTGTGGCAGACAAGCTGAGCAGGAGCAGGATGGAGCCTCACAAATATAAACTTAATCTTGGTGTTCCAAGAATTGATCCAGCTGTGGGGAACACCTCAAGTATATCTATTTGCCAACATTCACAATAATCAGTTGACAATATTCTTCTCCAGGTCCCCCATGCAAGAAGGCCTGGAAAGCCAATGCATCATCTTTTTCTTTGACAGACACTAGCTGGTGCACATCAGAGAAAGAGCTGTTTAGGCTATCCAATTTGGGCATCATCTGTGTTGGACAGTATCCTATCCTCTAGATAGGAGAACATAGATCACAGACTGAGCAACATGTCAGGCCTAGCCACTTGCTGGTGTAAAGATTAGCTCTGATTTGTTTGAGCTGAAATAATGTTGCCAGAAATGGACATGGGTATTTGCCAGTGATAAATAGGTTGAGGATCCAGTCTACTTCATCCTACTCCAGGGACCCATGCTAATGGTGGGAGGAGTCTGTTTGCCCATATTGACTAGTGAATGCCTGTCTTTAAGTCAAGGAGCTGTGAGCTAAATAAGATGTGACAGCCCAGTCTCCAGTTGCCCAACTTGGGTTACCTGGGATAACTCTGCTAAGAGAAAGCAGGATGTAAAACCAGTCAACCTGCCAATCATGAACTAAGGATTGCTACACTCAATATAAGGTCACTAAAGCATGCAGTTAGGAAGTGGATGACAAGAAGGTAAGGAGGAAGCTTAATATCCTCTGTATCCAGGAGACAAGATGGAAGGGTAGGGCAGTAAAACTTGCCATGGGATCCAGAGTCTACTATTCAAGGGGAGAACAAACAAAAATGATGTGGGAATTGTGAGGGAAAAGCTTCAGAAGACCATGAGGGATGTCATCAGAATTAGTGACAGACTCATGACTATCAGACTCTTGTAGAACGATAGGGCACTGTTCATAATTTCAACCTAGGCCTCGTGGCAGGGTTGTGTTAGTGAAGAAAAAAGTGCATTCAGGCAGCAGTTGCAGTACCTACTAGATAAAGCAGGGCAACATGTGTTGGTGTTGTTAATGGGGGAATGCACATATTGGGACAGGCAGAACAGGATATGAGGACTGCTTGGGTCCACATGAGTGGGGCAACAGGAGTAAAGCAGATGCCATTCTATACTTCTGTTTGGTAAATGGCTTGATGGTGACCAATACATGGCTCAACAAGAGATACAGTTCCAAAATCACATACAAGAGTGGCCAAAATGCAACTCAAGCAGACTTTCCCCTAGTAAACAAAGGACATTATGGTAGAATCAGCAACTGCAAATAATCCCCAGTGAAACAGTCGATCACAGCATAAATCACTGGTTGTCACAATCATCTGCAAGTAGTGGTCAGAAAAGGCACTGAAACAGTAGAGACTAGGTTGAAAACCTGTAGGATGACTGGAGAAGGCACAAGAGTTCAAGGAAATACTCATGGATGTAGCACCTCAAAAAGAAGAGGAAATAGGTAGAGATGAAGAAATGAGTGTCTAAAACAGCATGGAAATGAAGTACAGAAGGAAAGCTAATGGCTGAATGCAGAAGTCCAAGAAGTCATCAAAAGAAAGAAGGAATGCAGGAAAAAGAAGGAAATAGAAAAGATGAACCAGATTAAGAAGGGATACTGGCTGGCTAATAAAGAGTGTAAAAGAGCAATTGTAATTGCAAAGAACAGGGCATCAGAGGCAGTCTACCAGCTTCTGGAAAGTGACTCAGTAGATGGAGCAAAGAAACTAGCAGTTTTGTAAGGCAAGACTAGAAAGATAAAAAACATGGTCATCAGACACCCTTCGTAAGGGATGCCAGCAACAACATGCTCACCAGTCCACAGGATATAAGTAAGTGAAAGGAGTACTTTCATCACCTCCTGTATGAAAAAAAAACTTCACAGAGGCTGTTTTGCCCCAGCCACATTTAATGGTGAGAGAAAGGGAGGAGCTGTACTGCCCTGGACACAGCCTACAATGAAAGAAGAAGAGGGGCCCAGCCTAGAAAAAGTAAGAATAGTACAAAGTGAGGTCAGGGAAAACAGCAGGCTCTGATGAGGCCACAGCAGATATCATCAAGGTGTTGAGTGAATTATGGGAGAAATGACTCCAGAGGGTACTTATAGCTGTATGGAGAGAAAGGCATATCCCAAATAACTGGAGAATAATCACTTGTACCAGTGTACAAGAACAAAGGAGACATCTACAACTGTGGGCAGTACAGAGGTATCAAACTCTTGTCACACTACATGAAAGTTCTGGAGAGGGTGGACAATAAATGAATACGCAGAGTAGTAGAAAGTACAATGGGAAATAAGCAATTTTGGATTTAGATCAGGATGTAGCACAACTAACCCAATATTTTCAGTGAGACATGTAGTTGAGAAGAAGCTAGAGATGAGGAAGGAGTCCAGCTGATCATTGCTAGGCTTGGAGAAAGCCTAGCCTACTCACTATCACTGGCAACATTAGTTACAAGGTCCCAAAAAGCTGATTTGAGCAGTCCTGTGATGACTTGAAGTTCAAGGAAACATTAGTAGAAATAGTGCAGGCTATGTACAAGTACCCAATGACTCAAGTATGAACAGTGTTTGAACTCAACACAGGGGTTGCCAGTGAGAGTGAGTATGCATCAGGGTTCAGATCTGAGACCTCTGCTGCTCATACTGGTGATGGACTACATTAGCAAATAGGTCAGAGGGGACAGATAAAGTTGCTGTATGTAGATGGTGTGGCATTATAGACAGACTCTGAATAAGAACTTAGCAAATTCTAGGGAATGGAATGCAAAACTGAAGGAACACTGGATGAAATTAATTACAGATAAGAGTTACAATGGCAGCAAATGGGGAACTCAGGAGAAGCTGAGACTTGAGTTTGAAAGGACAATAGCGGAACGGGTTAACAGCTTCAAGTATTAGGGAAGGTTGGTTAAGGAGAAAGGAAGTCTGAATGAGGAGATCAAAGCTAGAGTCAGAGGGGATGCAGCCAACTTGCACAGTGTGTCAGAGGTAGCGTGTGACAGAAGAATGCTAAATAAAAAAAACTGAAACGTAAGGTGTATAAAACAGTGGTGTGATCAGTTCTAATGTATGGCACATAAACCTGGGCAGTGAAGGTAGAGCAGCTGAGGAAGGTAGAGGTGATGGAAAAGAAGTGTGTGATGCACACCGTGGGACAGACAAAGAAACAAGATCATCACAGCAGAAGCCCAAGTAGCTTCAATTGCAGAAAAGGTCAATGAAAACAGACTATAATGATACAGTCATAAGTACAGGAAAGCAGGAGGCAGTCTGGTGAAGATGATTTGTGATGGACAGGAAGAAGGCAAGCCATCCATCAAAAGGATGGATGGATTGTGTGAGGTAAGACCTGCAACAGTCAATCATGACTGTTGAAGAAAGTAGAACAGTGGCATTGAATCGAGAGAGAGATGCAACAGTTGATATGACACCCTGCTCCCATGTAAAAAATGAGGAAAAGGGGGAGGGGTTGATAATGATCATTAATGATGATGAAAAATGTTACTGTGTGCTTGGCCACCCTTCCCATCAATATCAAGGGTCATTCTGAGAGAGAGTCTCCAAGGATCATTGTGGTGACTCCCTTTCGGACTATGTGACAATAGTTCTCTCTTCTTTTGGAAATGGCCAAGGGCATTTACCACAAGCTTCCTAATAGACTGGACCTACTTACACAGAACATTAGGCTTTTGATGCATAGTAACTTGAAACAACTGCAAATTAATATGTGGGTGGTAGAATTTTAACAACTTTTAGGCACTTATTGTCTGCAGATGCGCATCATTTATTAAAGGAAGCAATGTAACCTGCTACTAGGAAATCCTATATTAGCAAATGGAAAAGATTTTCAGGTTGGTGCCAAGGCAAGAGTGAGAACCGTTTTAAGGCTAGTATTTGTCTGATTCTGCAATATTTTTGCGAGTTGTTCTCATTTTGCATTTCTTACTCCTTCAAAGACATTTGTGGGCCATTTCAGTATTGTCTTCTCATGGATCCTCCCATTTTAATGCATTCCCATATTAAAATATTTTTGAAAGAGGAGATGTTACGTACCAAGCCTTCTAGAAAACATGTGGCTCTTCCTTGAGATCTTAACTTTGTTTTAGATAAATTAACTCTTGCCCATTTGAACCAGGTCATCAGGCTGATTTGAGTTTCTTAACATGAAAAAATAGTTTGATGATTGCCCTGACTTCTGCAAGAAGAGTATCTGAGTTGAAAGATCGTATTGTAGGTCAATCTTATCACATTTTCCACAAATATGTTTCCTTGAGAATGAATCCTTCCTTTATGTCTAAAGTGGTATCCAAGTTTACTTTGAACTAAGCTATCCATCCCCCTGTCTTCTTTCCAGAACCTAAAAATGAGGGAGAAAGGATTTTCAATACTCTGGATGGCCACAGATAACTCGGATATTATCCTGACAGAACTAAAACTTTCAGAAATTCTAACCAATTATTCATTTCTTATGAAGGTAATAAAAATACCATCTCTAAATAGTTATTTCATGCTATTTGTGATGTCCCCATTCTGGGCCAGTAATTAAGGAGCCTGAATCCTCACCACTGACACTGAAGAGGGACGGTCACTTGGAATAAAAATGGATACATCGAGTATTTCTCGATGCATCAAGCACAATTTACCTTAAGAGCACACAGGGAACACACTCAGTCTGGAGCCTTAATTTCTCTGTTTCTCTTCAGGTCCCCAATAAGAGTCCCCACTGGCACAGCTATAAAGTTGAGACCTCAGTCGAGTGTCCATGCCAAGTTCTCCAGCACCCCCCCCCCCCCCCCGTGAAACCAGTGCATCATGTCTCAGCTCCAAACAGCTGACACACACACACACCTGGGAAAAGCTGGCACAGATTTACTAGCTATGCCCCCTTCTGCCCAGACTATAAGGTAGTCACACTGCCACCAGACACTCCAAAGCCAACTACTCTAAGACTCTTGCAAGGATACCGAATTATACTCAGTGAAATTAATATTAATAGAAATGGTAGTTTGACCAACAGCAAGGCTTTCAGGAGTGGCCAGACCTGTCACCAAATATATATAAGTACTCTCAGAGAGTAACATATTCTCTAAAAGACCAGCCACAATGAACAGTTTAAAGATATTTAATAATAAATAAAAGAACATGAAATACTAAATATCTATTTAGAGTAAACACCAGAGTTTCAATTACAGAAAATATTAAAAATAAAACAGGTGAACAGGTTCACACAGCTACAGAAAAACAATACTTAACTAACCTCACTATATTTTCCTGACAGATCTAAAGAATTATTATTCCTCTATTTACTTAATAGAGCAAGACAAGATGAAGTGGGTGAGAGATTCTTCTCTGTCAAATTCCAAAAACAGACTGCCATGAAACTCAGTCTCACCTAGCATTAAAATATTTTTAGTTATGGATTACAGAATGACATCACATACATCTGGCTATCTGACTATCTGACTTCTGGTTCCAATGCTACCCCCCCTTGACTAGAAGCTGTCAGGATTTAGCACATGTGTTAATAATACACACACACACACACACACACACACACACACACACACACACACACACACACACACACACACACACAGGCATTTTAAGATTTGCTGCAGCTCCTGGAAGTCATAAAACAATTTCAAACCACCACCCTTCCAGAGTAGCAATTAGTTCACCCCAAAGGCAATGCAGAAAGCTTCCTAGTACAGACTTTTTGTTTCTGGCTGCATTGAGAACTGTAAGATACAATCTTTATGGCCTAAGCCAGGTAATTTAATTTTAAACTATTTTCAAAGTTAGGTGGATTGAGATTAACCTCTTCTCTCCTGGCATCCTTTGTTAAAACATATACATTTAAACAGTTACAATAATACATGTATATTTCTTTTTCTGTCCAGCAGGGCACCCTTTTTGGTACATTTTAACACAAGCAGCTTTACAAATGCATTTTTCAACACAAGCATCTGTACAAATCAATTTGATATACAAATGACATTTAATTGTTTACAAAATTCCAGCTAGCGCTACTAGCATATGTTAGACATCCACTGCCTTGCTTCTCCTGGCATAGCTGGCAATACCGCACATCATTATACTATTACCTTTTGTTATACCCCAACACTAAGGCTCACTCTACCACAGCTTTGGCTCATCTGTGGATTTTTGGAAAGGGCTAGATTCTAAAAGTCTTCTAGAAGCAGCAACTGTGTCCAATGTAGATTCCTTTACAAAGCAGTATAAATTAGATTATTTTTCCAGGTCTAGAACAGGCTTTGCCAGGGCCATTCTCAGGGGGCTCCTGGATCCTAATCCTTTCCCTCACCGTCAGTATAAGCTAGGGTAGGTACCTTATAGCTAAGACTACCGCAGCAGTGATCAAATGATGAACACAGTACAGCTATGTAAATAAACTTGCCATAACAGTAGATGCTTGAATAATCCTACTTCAGTAGCCGCTCCCCCCCCCTGCTTTATCTTCCTTATTTGTGTATGTTTCTGCTGCCAGGGTAAGGACTTTTATGTTTATTTTCCTTGAATTGACATTTTCAGGACTATAGCCTTCCTCGCACAGTTGGCATGAAAGCTCTGAAGGGCTTGGCATCCAAACCACTCTTTTTTTTCAGCTGTAACACTTTGAGTATGTGAAAGGTGTGTTTAAGCTTTTGAAGCTAGCCTTTTGTTACATCCTTAGCAGGATATAACCCGTATAACTAAGGCTACTGCAGCAGTGATCATTCAAATATCTATTGATATGGGGAGCTTACTTACACACCTGTACTCTGTGCTTCTAAGGTTATCAAATAATGAAGTGGATACTTTATCACAGCAGCAGCCATGGCGACAGTTATGCATATGAATGCCTGCATCAGACTTCAGAATTTTCTGGAAGATGTAAAGGCCCAGATTTTAAATGCCTCTGCTGTATGGGAATTCCTTTGCTGTACAACAACATAATCACAGCTTGCCAACTAACTATCCAAAAAACAAAGACCTTAGAAAAGCAGCACTAAATACCTTTAGTCTAAATAAGAACTGGTATAACTTAGAAGCACAATTACTTAGTGAAATTCCACACATCCTATCAATTTCTGAAACCTTGCTTAAAGATGGCATTGTCCATCAACCTTTATAGGAAATAACTGGTATATTTACAGTGATAGTAGATACAGACCTAGATCTGGCGCTGGAGCTCCTCTTCTAATAAAAATAATTACCTCTTTAAATAAACATAAGAATTAGGCAATGCAGTGGTACAGCTGTTAGCCTTGTCACCCGACAGCAAGAGGTTCTCCAGTTTGATTCTTGGCTTGGGTGCCTTCTGTGCGGAATCTGTATGTCCTCCCTGCATTCATGTGGGTTTCTTCTGGGTGCTTCAGTTTCCTCCTACATTCCAAAGACATATGTCTGGAGCATTTCTCCCAGGGCCTCCACTAAAAATTGGCTCTGTCCCAGTCAAACCTTCCTGTTAAACAAAAGCAAATATTACTAAATCCACCATTAATAATGACAAATACTCCAGATGTGCTCTACTACAGATCATCCTAGGGGGACATACCTACCTCACTATAGCTTCTGTTTACATATCCCGCAAGTCATCAGACCCTAGGGTTCAATCTGTATTACAGAATAAGTTTCTAAAAGGAATAAATAAGAACACCATTATACTGGGAGATTTCAGTGTAAATGCCACAGGGAGAGAAGCCACTCACCGCAACAAAATATTATAACAACATAATTTTACCCAACCCATAAATTCAGCTTCTAAAATAAACATAAGTACAGACAGCAGATCAACACTAGATTTTATACTAAGCACTATACAACATAGATGTCCGTATACAAAAATTTTGCTAAATATCTTAAATGACCATTCACCAGAAAAAAACATATTGTCCTTTCCAAACAGCCAAAAACCTATCCCAAATAGTTCCAGGAAGCTCATTCCCTAAGTCTAAACTCCCTGTACTAAACATACAATTCAGCCCTGTAGACTGATCCACAATTTATAATTCAATTGATCCCTCAAGTGCCCTTAACATATTCTTAAATACATTGTTCCCAGTGCAAGACTGACTATTCCACCTAAATAAAAAAGAAGCTTTAGAGCACAGGCCTGCCCTCAGTTAACAAATAAAATCAAGAATAAAATGAAAGACAGAAATTTTGCATGAAAGATATTTCAAAATGATCATTTAAATACTCTTCTCCTCAAAATCTTTCCTGCAATAAGAAAAGAAGCAAGAATAATCACAAATGCTGCAAAAGCCATTTACCTGAGACAGAAACAAAAACAAAACTGGGCCACACCAAAGAAATAAAGCAACAGGCAATTTATCTAACCTACAATAATCCATAAGTAAATCTCTTACTAGTAACAACCACTCATTTGATAATGAGTATGCACACCATTTGTGGCATTCTGTGTCCAACTTCGCAAATACCTTCCCTTTCTCTTATATACCCACCAAGTTAACCAGAAGACTACTCTAACATCTAACTATATCCCCTAACCAACATTGCTGAAACATTTCATTTCTCACAAATAACTTCCAAGCAAACTACTACAGCATCTCACTATATCCTCTAGCCATCTATACTACAACATTCCACTTCTCACAAATAACTTCACTTCCAAGCAAACTGCTCCATCTCACTATATCTTCTAGTCATTTATGCTGCAACATTCCACTTCTCACAAATAACTTCCAAGCAAACTACTCCAACATCTCACTATATTCTCTAGCCAACATTGCTGCAACATTCCACTTCTCACAAATAACTTCCACACAAACTACTCCAACATCTCACTATATCCTCTAGTCATCTATGCTACATCATTCCACTTATCACAAATAACTTCCAAGCAAACTACTCCATCTCACTATATTTTCTAGCCAACTATGCTGCAACATTCCACTTCTCACAAATAACTTGCAAGCAAACCAGATCCCTTCTACTAAAACTTAACAATACTGGAGCTAGCATCTCCAAACTCCACCCAAAAGCTTAAGATTAGTCACAAAGACCATAGCTAAATCCCATACATGTGTCTTGAACATGTCTGTAACTATGTCCATCCCAAATGCCTTCAAATATTCTTTCATCATTCCCCTGCCAAAAGTCCATACACTGAAAGAACTGAATGACTACAGACCCATCTCAGATCTTTGCCCTATTATACTATATTTGAAAAACTGTTATGCAACTAACTTTAAAAGCACATAAACAGCTATGGACTACTGTGTTTTAAGTAAATGTCTTCCATAACTCATTTACCACCTTCATAGCCTTTGTAATTATTACTGACTCCATCTATTATAATATGAATGGAGACAAGATCTCAGCAGGTGTATTCATACATATGATAAGAGCCTTTGAAATTGTTAGCAGCAACACTGGCTTCAAAGTTATCTTCAGAACAGACTAAACCAAAAAAGCTGATGAAGTTCCTTGTTTGTTTCAGGGTCTGATGAAGTTCCTAGTTTGTTGCAGGGGTCTGATGAAGTTCCTAGTTTGTTTCAGGGGGTCTGATGAAGTTCCTAGTTTGTTTCAGGGGGTCTGATGAAGTTCCTAGTTTGTTTCAGGGGGTCTGATGAAATTCCTAGTTTGTTTCAGGGGTCTGATGAAGTTCCTAGTTTGTTTCAGGGGTCTGATGAAGTTCCTAGTTTGTTTCAGGGGTCTGATGAAGTTCCTAGTTTGCTTCAGGGGGGGTCTGATGAAGTTCCTAGTTTGTTTTAGGGACGAAAGCGATAACCTTTTACTGCTGTATAAATAAAGTGGATTTATTGCTTCTTGGTGGAGTCCTTTGGCCTGCATTTGCTTTTCTGTGGATTATTATCTTCAGAATAGATCATTCTATATATGCTACAACAACTTTCTCTCTCTCCCCCCACCCAGTCAGTCACCTAAACACTGGAATTCCTCAAAATATAGTTCTAGGACTCTTATAGTTCTTACTGTTTATACATCACTTCTCTACTGAATTCCCTGACCTTAAACTGGTCATGTATACAGACAATATACTTCTCCTGCAATTAAATAACCATTCTGAGCTCCAAAACAAGCTCCTACAAGACTTCACAAAGATGTGTAGATGGGCATATTCGAACAGACTTCCAACAAACTACTAGGAAACCAATGTCATGGTATTCTCAGCTCTAAGGAAATTACCCACAATCCTCCATTATATATTACTGACCTCAGTGGCAATTAGATTCGAAATGCACCTGACCAAAAATACGTTGGGCTTCTTCTTGACCCTACCCTTACTTTCACAACACATTATAACTTTATAATACATAAAATAACAACCCAACTTAAATTGTGTATAAAATCTCACATCTTCTCTTACCAAAAGCCTGCTCAGCAATAGCCAAAACTGTACTAACTCCAAATTTAAATATGGACTCCTAATCCTTCATTCAGCCCAGGACACTAGCAAAATACAAACAACTGGAAACAAAATCGGGAGATTTTTTCCTCCTAGCAGACCCATATATACACCACTGCACTGCCCTTAAGAATACAGATTGGCTCTCATTTCCAGACAGGGCAATTTTTCTGCCAACTACCTTCCTATATCAGATGCCACATGTTAAGTAAGAAGCTCGCAGGATAACAAAAAATGCTCACAGGATAACTCCCTCACTGTAATAAGACCAAGACACAGAACCACATTGGGCAAAAGAGCTTTCTCAGTGCTAGGACCAGCTACATCGAACTACTTACTTTCTTAATGTAGAAATTAGAATTCCATCAAACCCTTCAAGAAATAATTAAAACAGCATCTAAGAGATGAATCAGCTTGTGAATGCTTTAGAGACCGTTGTTAATAACAGAGGCATATAAGACATTAGCTAAATCAAAACCTGTCCAAACTTCAAACATCAGTTAATAACTTACAAATTTAGTATTCATACATTTTACACATCAGAAGTATTTGTTGTAAATATTGAACGCATATCTCCTCCAAAGGAATGGCTAGTAAATTCACTACATGCTGATAGTTTCTCCTAAAATTTCACATTCAGCATTATGCAAACACTGCTCATTGTGTGTATATCTCCAAATGTATACCACCCTACATTGTGTAAATAGTTATGTAAACTTTGCAATACATTCTTATTTCTTATTTTATGTAAACACTTATGCTAACTTTGTTATACACTCATTTCTGACACGTGTTAAATGTGTTTGCTGTAAATACTATTTAAGCATTTAAACTCTATGTATGTAACAAATGTACTGCTTTTACTATGCTCATATTAGCCTGGGTCATGACTGAAAATGGTAGCTTGATCAGTGTACCCAACTGATCATCAAATAGTAAAGAAAGAAATAAATAAAGAAATAACCTAAAAAATTAGAGGAAGGAGGAAATTTAATGCAGGGGGTGAAACAACTTTTTCTGTACCCTGTCCATAGATACCCAAGGAATTATCCTTCCAGCCCTGGGCCTTTAATTTAGAAGCCCTTCAAACCTGCTCAAAAAATCCAAAAAACAGCAATCCAAGAAAATGTGTCAGGGAGATTCAAAAAAGAAAAGGACTGGATCCCAAGGATCTTGTCTCCCTAAGAATACATGACTATTTTGGTCATTCCCCTTCGTCCTTCTCCACCCTTGCCATTGGCCTTTGCTTGCAGGCAGTCTTTCTCGCTCCTTACATCTCTGGAGCTGGATAACATCAGATTCATAGTAAATGAAAATAATTCAGTTCAACATGGTTATAAACTGCAATGGGTCTCTCTCCCTTTAGCCAGAATCCCTCTACAGCTAAAGAAGTAAATTCACTTGTTTCCTCAAATCCTATCAGATATGTCATCATGTGACAAATAATTACCAGAGTATACCAAAGACCCAAGCTGGAAGTCCAGACATCAAAGAAAAAAACAGCTGGTTGACCACGACTGCAGAAACGATTTTAATAAAAAACACCATAAAATGAATAAAAGACGAGCGCTTTCACAAATGCTTCCTCAGGTCTTAATACAAACATCAATGAAAAGACTTGTATTTATATACACATGAAATCAATTCAGCAATAAATTGAGCTAAATCAAACAAAGGTGAATATATTCCAAGCAAAACCATAGCTGGTAACAGGCAGAAAGGCCAGGCTCAACAGTAGTAAAATCCACAAGTTTTATTAAAAGTTAGCGCTGACTGATGAAGCGGTGGTGAACACTGCGAAAGTGCTAACTTTTAATAAAACTTTTGGATTTTACTACTGTTGAGCCTTGCCTTTCTGCGTGTTACCAGCTGTGGTTTTGCTTGGAATTCTGATTGGGTTTGCTGCTGGAATACACTCACTGCTTTTGGGTTTTCTTGCTGCTTTATAAAAGTGAATATATGTTACATTTATTGTATGTCCACAGACAATTATGTTTTGACCTACACAGAATGAAAGATATTAGAAAGACAGATCAATTATTTGTCTCCTTTGCAGATTCTAAATTGGGAAAATCAGATGCAAAGGTAACTTTAGCCAGATGGCTGGCAGACTGCATATCATTTATCTACAACAAATTGGATTTATCCTTACCAAAACCTCTAAAGGCTCATTCATCTTGGTCCATGGCAACTTCTTCGGTGTTCCTATCTAGGGCTTCCATGGACAACATATGTGCGACGGCAACCTGGGTCAAGCCGCATACCTTTATCACTCATTACAAACTAGCTCTGGTCTCAAGGGGAGGAGCAGCCTTTGGTTCAACTGTGCTCAGGAATATCCTTCCTTAGAGTCCACCCGTGAATGTAGGTAGCTGGGGGCTCTGTCCCAACAGTTGAGGATAGAATGAAAATTGACAACATCAGATAAAGAAGTTATGTACTTACCATAACATTCCATCTGTGTTGTTCGTTTTCATTTTTCCTCAACTCCCCACCCACCAACCCCCAATCTTTTTCATGATGGATTTCTGAAAGAATGAGAGATTATAAGCTCACCACTGTCCTTCATGTTGAGATCCAGATATGGCTTATATGTTAGAGTTTTTATAGTAGTTCTTTCTACTTTATGTAAAACAGCAAACAAGATTTGAGGTATGTTAGGGGTTGGTGCATTATGGGTAAGAGAGGAGCTCGAGAGCTTTTTGGTGGCCACGCACTAAAGTGACAGCCGAGTCAGATCCAAGGACTGGATCCAAACCCAACAGTTGAGGAAGAATGAAAATGGACAACAGAGATGGAGCATTATACATACAGTAGTTTCTTTTTCTACTATCAGCAATTCTTAAACCTTGCCCACCAGACCTTACACAGCAAGGGAATTCCTCAGAATTCTTGACTACTTGGCTTCATCCATCATCATGATTCTTTTAGTCAGACTCCACATGAGCAAATTTTTGTAGTTTCTCAAATCTGTCTGGATCCAGCATTAATATCCTCTATCCTTCCATATTCCAGTCTTAGAATTGAATAGAAAAGAACTCCTATGGTGAGTCAATCAAGTCCAAAAAGAATCAAATTCTTCTTTCTTCTCACTCATTCCTAGTCAGTCAGTCACAGTGGTTCCTCAGTTATGCAAACATAAATGAACAAGGGGGAGCAAGATCCTTCGCCCTGTGCAGACTAGCCATGGCTGTCTGGGTGCTGGCAACTCAGTACAGTCTCTTCCTACTGGCAACCTACATTCTGTCAGAGCAGAACACAATAGCAAACATGTTGAGCAGATTCAGGGCAGGCCCTCATGAATGGATGTTACATCCAGAGGTCTTCGAGGAAATTGCCCACTTATGGGAACTCCTCATATTGATCTGTTTGCTTTCATTCACAACAGACAGTTTCAGCAGTTCTTTTCCAGGACACCTTTCAAAGAGGTCAGGAAAACAGATGCATTTTCTTTTCCATGGATTTAAGTGTTACTCTATGCTTTCCACCCCCTTTCCTCTGATTACCAAAGTCTTAGTAAAGAATAAGAAGGACTTTCCATAGATAAGTCTGGTAACCCTCTTTTGGCCCAGACAACACTGGTTCTCCTTTCTCGTGCATATTATCAGGGGCAGTTACTAAAAACATCCTTGCAGAGTGGATCTACTGACTCAGGACCAGGGAGCTGTCATCCAGCCCAACATTCTCAACCTCCACCTGACTGTATGGATGATAGTTTTTTTATTCCATTTAGGCACCTCTTTTCAGGGGATGTACAACAGCTATTAAATATGGCTGCAAATCCTGCTATTAGAAAATCATATTCAGACAAATGGAAAAGATTTTCTAATTGGTGGCATATTAAAGACAAGGCTCTATCCTAGATGGGACCTCTGCTGGTTCTCTAGTACTTGTGTGAATCTGTCAAATCAGACTTATACTTCTATTAAAATGCATCCATCAGACATTTCTTCTTGTCTGCCATTAGATCTCCCAATGTCCTTTTTATTCCAAGTCAAACAGTTCTTGAAAGGAGTTTTACATACATGACCACCTAGGAAACAGATTTGTATTATACAAGCTACCTGTATCTCCTTTGGAACCTGCAGCTAGTTTTCCCATGAAATTTCATACTTACAAGACTGCTTTAACTATTGCTCTGACTTCAGAGAGATGAATATCTGAGTTGCAGGACCTCGTGTCTTTTTGATTTTCCATTAAGGACAGGTTGAGTCTTAGAACCGACCCTAACTTCTTGTCCAAAGTTGCTTTTGAGTTTACTTTGAATCGATCTCTTTCCCTCCCTGTGCTCTTCCCTGAAGCTAAAAAACGAGGAGAAAGTACTTTTCATACCTTAGATGTCCACAGACAACTCAGGTGATACTTTGACAAAACTAAAGGTTTCAGGGTATTGGAGCAACTCTATTTCTTTGGTGGGCAAGAAGAAAGGACTGCCAGTTTCCTAACAAACCATTTCTAGGTTGTTGCCTCAATCTGTTTAGTTATGTTGCTCTCATTATGGGGAAAAAATTCCCAGAATGTCTCACTCCACCACAGCTGTGGCAACTTATGAGACTTGTTGCCTAGGGTAGACTCTTGAGCTGTTCTATAAGCAAAAACTTGGTCATCAGTATACACTTTCACTATAAAATGGACTCCTTTTCTAGATCCAGAACAACATTTGCTAGCTCTATTCTCCAGGGTCTTCTGCATTCCGGCGCTGTTATTTCCACCCTTACTTCTTAGGCTTGTGCAGTTGCCCCATAGTACAGGTGTGTAAGTTCACTTACCATGCCTGTAGATGCTTGAATATCTACTAAAACCTGTCTGCTTTCTCCTTTTATCACTTTTATTTTTCTGCCTTCTCCAAGCCACAGTTGAGTCTCTTTTATTTTTGTTCCTTTTTCTAACACAACGTGTTACTTCTTGGTGTACCTTTTCTAGACACATTAGGCTCTTTAGGGCAAGAACGCTCTGATTTTGGGCCTGGGCAGTATGTCCTTATACCAACAGGCTTGGGAGCTTGAGTGGATGTTGGTGCTCAGGGAAGGTGTGCAAAGCTTTAGTAGACTGGCCAGACATCCAATATCTTTGGCAGGAGATATCCCACACAGCTATATGCTACTAAGATTAACTTACACAAGTGGACTTTCTCCAGCAATGTATTAATGTACAAGGCAAGCCCAGTATCAAGCCTACAGTTTCAGAACAGCATATTAAGCTGCTGTGAAGCATGGACTGACAAAAAACAAATATGTGCTGCTTGTTTATACTTGCAAAACATGTCAGTTTAGCAAGCATAAAAAATGTGTAAAGAAAAAAATACTTAAAAATAACTGCAGGAGCAGTTACAAAACCTGTTGGTTTACTTTCTCTTTACTAATTGCAGCTTAAAAAGGTGCATTTAGCAAGCACGGGAAAAAAATAAAGCAAAAGTAATGCAGCTGCTTGTGTTGTTTTGTGTGTGTGTGTGTGTGTGTGTGTGTGTGTGTGTGTGTGTGTGTGTGTGTGTGTGCTTGCACTCACGTGCATACAAACACCTTGGAAATCCAAGCAGATGTTTGATACTGTTAATACTTTGTACATTTGCCTAAGAATGTGCTATGATTTCACAGGTGTAGAACTGCTTATGTTTACACATTTACGTTTTGTTAACTAGGTTAGGGCCCTTTTCAATTATAACCCAAGCCATTTTGCAAAGCAGGAGATAGCAGGCAGACATTTACATACAAATGGTTGCAACAATCAAATAAAAAAGTAAATTGTTAGTATTACATTTGTTGAGACTGTTGCATATGTCAGATTTACAAATAAATAAGCAATGTACATAAGTAAGAGAAATGCTTTCTAGATATTTATATTCACATACAGAATGTTTATTCATGTATGAATTGTATAAGCAATATAAAAATAAAACCTATATACATAAACATAAATTGAGAGGTTTCTCACAGAATTAAGTACATACATTTGTACATTCCATAAGTACTAGAAAATATACATTCTATAAGTAATAGAAAATGTTCTGCATACATATGTATATTCTTACAGTTTTCATGGTCAGTGTAAAAACAAAAAAAAGTGGACTTTAGAGAGTAGAAATGAGTTAATGTACGAAGCATTTACCAAAGCAGTCACATTTATTTAAAATCTTTGAGATAATTCAATTCTTTTTGAAAATTCTGAAATTAGATATTTGTCTAATTTTGTCTGGAAGATTATTCCAGGAGAAAGGAGATAGTTATCTTAGTAAAGATTTTTTTCTGTGAGAGACAGATAATTAGGTCTGACTAATGAGGAAGTAGTTATATTTTTAAGGGAGTAAGGGATGCTTTTCGCTGTAGCTTATTCTTTAGTAGTAGACAAAGTTTGTTGAGCAAGAACTGATGGTTTACAGCCAAGTGGTAGTCATTTACAGAAGTTTAAAATTTGATGTATTTGATAAGAATATAGCTCTGTCTGTAACTGGTAGCCAGTTGGATTTAGCAATATTAATGTAGTGATACTTAGCTGTGGGGCTAAGATATAAGAATCTTAGTGTGTCATTCTCTGCTTTTTGAAGGATATATGTGTTTGGTACAGAGAGAGACGGGCTGTCATTGGTAATGCGTATCCAGACAAATCAGTACTACATTGATTTCAGTGGTTTCCTGACTTCTTTAATGACTAGGTGTAAAATTTTATAAGCAATTTTTAGTTGAGATAAAACTTTTTGAGCTTGAAATTTGATAAAGGGCAGGAAAAGATAGTGATTGACTTAATATGTGACCTAGATATTTGCATTGCGTAACAGTAGGGAGTTGTTCTTCAGGGTCTGTTAGTACTATGGGAAGAAAATTAAGAGGTCTTTTTAATGTTCCAAATAGCATTACTGTAGAGTTCTGTGTATTTAATTAGAGTTTGATTTTTGGTGCAAGCTCCAGGGAAGAACAAGGTTATTTTGGAAAAGATAGTTTAATTTACATCCTGATCACAGTTCCCATGAATTACCACATCAATGGTAGTCCACTGAACACAGAAGGCATTATAAGAGATCTGGAAGCACAGGTTGACAGCAACCTCTCCTTTGACCACCACATTGCCACTGTGGTCAGAAAGTCCTTCTATGTGGCACATCTCATTACAAAGGGTTTTGCATCCAGGAAGAAAGAGGTCATTGTCTCCCTCTACTCTTCCCTCATTAGACCAATCATTGGGTACAATGCCCCATTTGGCATGTACCTCACTAAACACCTGCAACAACTGGAGAGGCCACAAAAGTACTTCACAAAGAGGATCCTAGGCCTTGGTGGTGGAATGAATAAGTACAGGAGAGTATACAGAGAAAGAGGTTGGCAAAGAAGAAGTGGGATTGTCAAAGAGATGAAGAAAGTAGACAAGAGTATAAGGAGATGAGGTACATGGCTAAGAGAGAGGTGGTGAAGGCTAAGGATAAGGTGTATGAAGAGTTGTATAAAAGGTTGGACACTAAGGAGGGAGAAAAGGACCTGTACCGATTGGCTAGACAGAGGGACCGAGCTAGTAAAGATGTGCAGCAGGTAAGGGTGATAAAGGATAATGAGGGAAACATACTCACAAGTGAGGAGAATGTGTTGAGCAGATGGAAAGAGTACTTTGAGGGGTTGATGAATGAAGAGAATGAGAGGGAGAGAAGGTTGGATGATGTTCGGAAAGTGAATCATGAAGTGCAGTGGATTAGCAAGGAGGAAGTAAGGATAGCTATGAAGAGGATGAAGAACGGAAAGGCTGTTGGTCCAGATGACATACCTGTGGATGCATGGAAGTGTTTATGGGAAATGGCAGTGGAGTTTTTAGCTAGATTGTTTAATGAAATCTTGGAAAGTGAGAGGATGCCTGAGGAATGGAGAAAGTGTTTTGGTACTGATTTTTAAGAATAAGGGTGATGTGCAGAGCTGTAGTAACTACAGAGGGATTAAACTGATCAGTCACAGCATGAAGTTATGGGAAAGAGTAGTGGAAGCTAGGTTAAGAAGGGAGGTGATGAGCAGCAGTATGGTTTCATGCCAGGAAAGAGCACTACAGATGCGATGTTTGCTCTGAGAGTGTTGATGGAGAAGTACAGAGAAGGTCAGAAGGAGTTGCATTGTGTCTGTGGATTTAGAGAAAGCATATGACAAGGTGCCTAGAGAGGAGTTGTGGTATTGTATGAGGAAGTCGGGAGTGTCAGAGAAGTATGTAAGAGTGGTAAAGGATATGTATGAGGGTAGTGTGACAGCGGTGAGATCTGCAGTGGGAGTGACAGATGTGTTTAAGGTGGAGGTGGGATTACATCAAGGATCAGCTCTGAGCCCTTTCTTATTTGCAATGGTGATGGACAGGTTGACAGATGAGATCAGACAGGAGTCTCTGTGGACTATGATGTTTGCAGATGACATTGTGATCTGTAGTGAGAGTAGGGAACAGGTGGATGAGACCCTGGAGAGGTGGAGAAGAGGAATGAAGGTCAGCAGGACTAAGACAGAATATATGTGTGTGAATGAGAGGGAGGACAGAGGAATGGTGAGGATGCTGGGAGTAGAGTTGGCGAAGGTGAATGAGTTTAAGTACTTGGGATCAACAGTTCAGAATAATGGTGAGTGTGGAAGAGATGTGAAGAAGAGAATACAGGCAGGATGGAGTGGGTGGAGAAGAGTGTCAGGAGTGATTTGTGACAGACGAGTACCTGTAATAGTGAAAGGGAAGGTCTACAAGAGGGTAGTGAGACCAGCTATGTTATATGGCTTGGAGACAGTGGCATTGACAATAAGGCAGGCGTCAGAGCTTGACGTGGCAGAGTTGAAGATGTTAAGATTTGCACTGGGTGTGACGAGGTGGACAGAATTACGAATAAGTATATTAGAGGGTCAGCCCAGGTTGGAAGGTTTGAAGACAAAGCCAGAGAGGCAAGATTACGTTGGTTTGGACATGTGCTGAGGAGGGATGCAGAGTATATTGGGAAAAAGATGCTAAGGATGAAGCTGCCAGCTAACAGGAAAAGAGGAAGGCCTAAGATAAGGTTTATGGATGTGGTGAGAGAGGACATGCAGGCAGTTGGTGTGACAGAGCAAGATGCAGAGGACAGGAAGAAATGGAAACAGTTGATCTGCTGTGGTGACCCTAACGGGAGCAGCCAAAAGAAGAAGAAGAAGAAGACTATTTGAACAGACACCAACTATTTTCTGTCTCATATTGCCTACTTAGAGGCGATCTTTGCTTGACTTATAAAGCCAAGTCTGACCCAGCTCTGTTAGAAATGCTACATCTAAAGAAATTCCAATCCCTCTGCACCACATGCTCCAGAGACCTCAATCTCATTACCACAATCAACAGAACATGCTGGAGGGACAGGTTCATAACCCAGAAACTGCTCATGCTCTGGAATAGACTTCCCATACATGTCGAGCAGAGCACCTCACAGTCCTCTTCAAGAGAAAGCTTGATGAATGGATGGAAAATAGAAAATTCTCCCCAGGGATCACTCCAGTGGCTTTACTCGACAGAGGCACTGGGAACTAAGATCAGGTGGCACGATGCCAGGGTAATCCTATGGGCTAGGCTTGTAAAGGCTCCAGGGCCGTTAGCCTAGTACACACCTATGAACCTATGTACCTATTTGTTACTTATTGTGATAACCATATTGTCTGAGTACAGAACACAGTTTAAAGGAAATCCCAGGAGAGGTCATTAATTAAAATTGAAAAAAAAAGGGGGGATCAGATACTGATCTTTGAGGGACACCAGTATTAGCGGTTGTAGTCTGAGTGCAAATACAGTAGGATGAGACTGCAAGAGTTGTATTACGGAGACAGTCATTTAAAACAGGAACAAACCTCTATTCAGAAACCATAACTATGATGTTTGTTGAGCAAAAACTGATGGTTTGCAGTTTCAAAATCCCTTTTATGATCTGCGAAAATCAATCTGGTAAGAAGACCTGATTCTGTATTTGAGAATATTTCAGTGGTAAGGATAGATGGTGGTAAGTGGGTTACACTTTCTCCTAAAGCCAGATTGTACATTGTGAGAATATCCTATTTTGGCATGTAGTCAGTGAATTGGTTCTAGACTAGTTTTTCTAAGATTTTAGCCGCTGAGTCTATTTTTACAACCAAGTGGTAGTCATTTGCAATAGTTGGTAGTTATTTTTTTTGTTTTTTTTTTTTATTTAAGTGGGTGAATGACTACATCCTTCAACTGCTGTGGATGCTTTTTGGAGATGAGAGATGTGTGTCAAAGAATTGCATAGCATTCTTTGAACTAGTTTTAATATACAAGGATGAACTATAAGGAGAGTTGGTTTTAGTGACTCTTTATTGCACTCTGAATCTTTTTTTACCTCTTTGTTGGCAATTTATTTAAAATAAAATGACAGTTAGTTAAGCTATAGGGCTGAGCCTGAAATTGATCAATATTGATCAGTGCACTACCCCGTTAAACAAATATAAATAAATAAATAAACAGTTGATTACGTGTGGTATGTGGGATTGGTAGGCTTGAGCTAGTAAAAGTGGAGGTAGTGGGAGTTGGGAGGTGGCAATACTTTTGTCTTGTAACATTTAATATGTTAATATTAATGTTGTTGCTGTGTTGGACTATAGGAAAATTGTTAGATGAAGTGTTAAATTTTATAATTTTCATAAATAGTTTGAGTTGTCCTAAAGCTGAGGTTTATGTGTTTCTACAGCGAAGACATTTAGCTTTATTAGTATTGATAGTATTGGATTGCCAAAGAGATGAAGAAAGTAGACAAGAGGAGATGAGGTGCATGGCAAAGAGAGAGGTGGCAAAGGCTAAGAATAAGGCGTATGAAGAGTTGTGTAAAAGGTTGGACACTAAGGAGGGAGCAAAGGACCTGTACTGATTTGGTTAAGCAGAGGGACCGAGCTAGTAAAGATGTGCAGCAGGTAAGGGTGATAAAGGATAATGAGGGAAACGTACTCATGCTTGCTGTAGCCTACCTCTGTGCAGCATGGCGATATGTTTCATCAGAAATAATAGAGAACATTTCTTCTGGGAACATCAAATTCATGAAGTCCAGCTCTCTGCTATCTGGGCCCAGGTTGGTTACAAGGCCTATTGGGTCAAAAAAGTCTTCAGTATCTATTGCCATGAGGTGTTTCTCTCACATGATGTCATTAAGTGGTGGGTGTGCAAAACATGCTTTATTGGGGAGCCTGGTACACTTTAAAATAGTATGTCCTGCATGGTCCATGGATGGAGCTCTATGACCATTGACACTACAAACTGTATTGTTTGTAATTGTCAGTGAAGTACTACAGGACACTCCCTGCTGATGCAGTGTCATATCCCTGCTGGACGAAGCTCTGCATCGACTCAGATCCAGGGGGCTGTCTCCATCCAACTCAATGTACTCTGGACTGCACTGCACAGAAGGAGGCAGATCCTCATCCTTGTCAGCACTTTAACAGACAAGGACTGCAGAGGACTTCATTTGTCAGTCAGTGCCACCATGCCTGTTCATGAGCACATATAGAGGCAGTTCATCCTCAGTGTCAAGATCAGACTGAGTGTAATGTTTGTTGATGTCTGCCCCCAACATGTCCTAGCAGTGCTAGAGGTACCTCATCTTCACTGTCATAGATTGTCTCACCATCGCTTGTCTGGTCTATGGTGGCATGTTGCAGAGGTCTTTCTGAATCTACTGGGACAGGGGCATCATCTTTATCAGTGGCAATGGCCTTCTCGTGGAGATGTGTAAGTGGAATTTTAATCATCGTCTTCACTCTGATTCAGGTTAAGTTGTTGCAGGATATCCATATCCATATCAGAACCACTGGTACTACCACTGGAATCTGTTTACTCTTCCAACAGGTAGATGTTTTCTGAATAGCTAGCATTTTAATTGAATGATGGCAAGAGAGGTTGTTAAAAGCTTGACCTTACAGATGCAAAACACACACCTGTATAGAATGACATACTGTTACTTACCTGTGCAGATGCAGTTTGAATGCACAACAGCATAACAGTATGTAGTGAGCTTGTCACATGGTATGTGGAATCATACACATATAATGTAACAAGTTTGGAAACTACTATATTGTAATATGCTGCAGTACAGTCATTCACACAAATATGAAACACATATCCTACATATATCATTTTTGTTGATGCAGCTCCTGTCATCACTTTGCAAGTGCATATACGACACCTTACTCATCATCTTGTCATGTTCCCTTACAGAGTTATTCCAAAAGAAATAAACACCAGACCAAAGTAATATGCAGTCACCTTCAACATTACATCGAGTTCCTAACCTCAGTAATACACAGTTTTATCAGAGCAACAACATCTACCATACAGAGAATATTGTAAGACAAATTCTTCCCCACAAAAAACAAGGGAAAAATATGGAAATGAAACTAAAAAAAAAAAAAAGGCTTCTACATGACTTCACACAATGACACAAATCAGTTTTTCATGCTTTGACATCAATGCCTGACATAGGGTTTATGTCATAAGATCTAAAGTTCAAAAGAATGAAAACCAAAATATCTAAAACTCAAAATATCAAACGTGGGAATTTGCCCCTTCTCCACTGTTGTGTAATCTTGCAGTTGATGTATATAATTAGCAGGGGGTATGGGGTGGAGGGGGGCTTGCCCCCTGCATTAAAAATGTTTTCAATATTGTAAGTTTTAGATGTTTTGGTTTTCAGCCATTTGAACTTTCGATCTTATGACAGAGTCTGTTGACATGCACATTCATGAATGCGATAATGAGCATGGTGATGTGAACAACAGTTGGAGCTGGACAGGCTTTATCCTGACAGGTGAAAATGATTCAGTGTTACACTATAAATGTACCTATTGTAATGACACTGCACAGGTGATGATGACCTACATTTAAGTAGTGCAAAATTCTGAATGTTCAGACAAATGCGATAATTGCTGCACATAACCTGTTCTGCAGAGATTCGTTACATTCCAGGTGCAGTTATACTGTAACGTTGCGTCATTATTACCTGTGAGGAAAGGCTTGAGTAATTCAAAAAAAGAACCACTGGATATTCCTGAAGTTGGTAATGTAGAAATAGTAGTAAAAACAGGGGCAGGTTTATTTAATGAATGGCCACAGACATGAATGCAAACAACATAAATGGTAGACTAAGATACCGTACAAGCATGTGTCATGGTGTCAGTCAGTCTAATAATAACACTTGTACTAATAATTCTGAATTATCAAAAAATATGCATGATAACATTGATAAATACAGAAACAAATTCTTACATAATATTAAGTGGCAGGTAAATACAGATTGAATACATTAATAATCAGTGTGGACTGTGAAAATGACAACAAACTGGAGATAAACATTTGTTGCCTCCTTCATTTGCAGATGTTTTTTTTAAATACAGTCACGGTTGTGTGTCAGAAAAGATGAGCATGAACAAAGGATGGAGAAATACGGAATCACTGTAGCATAAAACAGAGCCTGCTATTATACAAACAGCAGCCAACAATCAGCAACAGATGTAAATATTTCTGTAATGCAGTGAAACAACAGCTTTGGTGCTAGCAGACTTCTTGGAAGAGTAAGAACATACATACTGTAAATTTACACTGAGTAAGAAAACCATAATTGTGACAGCATCTCCTACCACTGCTTGGTATCGAATGAATTAGAACAGTGGTTCTGAAACTTTACAAGCTGGAGGACCCCTTTTTTCAAGGAATTATTTTGGTGGACCCCTATAGGTGGCGGTACACATACGTTACATTTAGATCAACTCCCCCAACCCTCTCATTCAGCACCCCATGCAGCCATTTCAGTGTCCCATTACTTGGCTACCCCCCAGTTGCTATAAACACTGTTCAAAATTCTCTGTGTGTTTACTTTTTCTGCTTTATTTCTACAATGATTACAGATATTTGGATTTCATTTAAAACTTTTAATTCAAATTTTATAACACAAACACTGATAGACATTTGCTAAAGCTAAACAAAGCAATACAGTCTCACAATAAAAACAGACTTAGCATTAAAACTTCACTGCCTTTGAAACTCACATTCACTGAAACAGCACTGAAACCCACATTCAAAGAAAATGCACATGGCCAGTGGCAGATGAAATTTACCTTTGGGCTGTTTTCAAAACACAGGTCCCTTGCGAACATTTTCAGGACCATGCAAAAGTTATTTGATTCACCTTCCTGACTGTATAATTAAATTTTAATATACAGTAATTAAATTATATCCCTTGTATAATACAGCACCACTCGGTATAGCGTGTTTTTAAATGTATAGCTTTGCACATTTTTCCAGTAAGCAATGAAACAAAACATATGAACCAATAATGACAAAACTGCCCAATTTAGAACATTTCAACCATAAAAGGCCAC